>NC_056751.1:518203579-518321079 GCF_019279795.1 Protopterus annectens | reverse complement strand
GAGGGACATGGTATCAGGACCAGGATGGCAGACAATATCTGGAGCCATGAGGTGCAGACATGACAGTGAAGATAAAACTAGGAAAAACAAGTGCAAAGAGATACAGAAAAGAATCAAAGATAATGAGAAGAAGCACAAACTGTGTATTTGTTAGAAAAGACATACAGGGGATTAAAAGGGCTCAGACTGCATTATTCAGCAAGCAGAAGGCACAACAAGTTTAAAACAAAGGTATTTGATGAAATGATTAACAGTAAAGCAAAACAAGCATGTTTAAAGTAAAATGAGTGTGTTTGAGGCAAAACGGGCATGTTTAGAGTAAAATGAGCACAAGAAAAGTACAATGGGCATGAAAAGGGCTTCAACGAGCAAAACAAATTTAATAAGGGCAAAAAGGGCACATTAAACAAAAATAAAGCAAGGCAACTGGCTGTGTTTTGGCATAACTGTGACTTCGTATTGTATCAAGGGCATAAAGTTATTTGAAGTATCTCAAAGTATATAAAAGTGCTTATAGCCATTTCGAAAAGTTTCTTGTGCTGGGTGTGTTTATTCACAAAGTGCCACCATTACAGAATGATTCTTGTAAAGAGTTGCCTAGCAAGTTACTGCCGTTTTGGTGAAATTTCAGTGTGCTGTGTACAGTTTACTCGTAAAGTGCAATTACTTCAAAATGTTATTGCCTTTGGGACAAAGAAGCTCACTTCATTCACATCATGAAGTTATTTGAGATGTTTCTTAAAATGATGATAAATGACTTTAGCAATGCAATAATTACAAAGAAGCCCAGTTCATTTGTATTGTGTAGTTATTTGATACGTTTCTTATACTAAGAGGTGATTTCTTGCAAAATGATATTACAAGAGTATTACAGTGCCAAAGAGTTTTATTTTGTAAAGTCCAATTATGCAAAGGTACTACGTGTTTGTCTAATAGCATAATTTCAATAAGCCCAAAAAGGTATAATTTTAGAGGCACAAAGGCATTGAACAAAGTTAAAAATACTGGCAAAAGTTTCTGGTAAATGTGCATGAGTGTATGTTCATGTGTATTTGCAAAACCCTTCAGTGGTATGTGCTAATATGGCAGATGGATTTTGAAAGCCCCCTACCACTTGTATTTGATCAGAATATTACAGAAAATTGGAGAATATTTGACCAAGAGTATGATATTTTTATACAAGCAGCTCATGCAGATAGAGATGCATGCACCAGGGCATTCATTTTGCTAAACCTAGCTGGGTCAGAAGCCATAGAAAGAGAGTGTTCATTTGTGTATGCACCAGCAGAATATGAAGGAGAAGGTGAAAACCATCATATTGTTGTACAGGCTAAATCAAGGGAAGACCCTGAGTGTTTGAAGTGCAAGTTCAGAGAAATGTGTAACTCCAGACAAATATTATATTAGAGAGGCATTGTTTTACATGAGATGTCAGAAACCAGGGGAAACTTTTGCAGCTTATATAACTGACCTGAGAAACAAAGCTAAAAATGTGTCAGCTTGGTGACTTAAAAGATGACTTGATAAAGGACAAGCTTGTGTGCGGTATTAATAATGCTGCTGTGAGAAAGATTTTGCTTCATGACAGTGATTTAACATTGAGTAAAGCCATAGAGATTTGTCAAATCCATGAGGTGACAGAAAAACACAAGTATGCGTGTGAGTGACAAGAGCATGGTTTCAGTGGGCTCCAGAGCAAATGTAGATAGCATGCAGCATGTGGCAAACATTAGCAGGCCTAAGTGCATGGCAGCCACAACCCCTGCTGGTTGACCAGGGAAACCATGTAGCTTTCCATCCAGTTCTAAGAAAGGAGCAAGCTCAGTGCAGTACAAGTATGAATCAGCAAAACCCAAATCTAGCTTTATTTATAACTGTCGCAATTGTGGTGCAAATCATGAGTCTAAAAGAGAGAAATTTGGACAGCTATGTCAAAAGTGTGAAAAATGGAACAATTTCCAAAAGTTTTGTAAATCAGGTAAGCCTCACACAGTTGTAAAGAAAGGTCATACAATAAAGCAAGTTGATCGAGTAGAGTTGAAGCAGTCAGCTTTCTATGTAGATGGTGTATCAGTGCTTGGTGAAAGAGTTGATGCAGGGAATTTGTTAGCAAAAAGCAAAGTGTTTTGTACTTTCCAGATTAATGGAAAATCACAGAGCTTAAAGTGGACACTGGTTCAAAGTGTAATGTTATATCAGCAGACACAGTTGCTAAATTGAGAACTATTGAACAACTCAATGTGGCCAGTAGTGCGAAACTTAATGCTTATGGAGGTGAAGAAATTCAAACCGAAGGCTCAGCGATGTGTTCATGTTATTTGGCCAAGAACTGTTACAACTTGTTATTCTATGTAGTCCAAAGACCAGTACAGTCTTACTGGGTGTCAAAGATAGTTTGAGAATGAATCTGCTTTCTTTTGCTAAAGAAGTTCATCATATAAGTGCATTTCCGAGTTCTAATTTTTCTGAAGCCATTTTCTCAGAGTATGCTGACGTTTTCAATGACAAGTTGTGAAAACTTCCAGTTATGTATTCCATGCAGTTGTACCCAGAGATCACTCTAATAGTCAGACCAGTGAGAAAAATTCCAATAGCTATGTAGGATAAAGTTAAGGCTCTTTTGGATAAAATGGTGCAGGAAGGTGTGATTTGTCCAGTCACAGAACCAACTGAATGGGTATTGTCCATGGTGGCAGCTTACAAAAAAGGCTCAAATGAAATCAGAATATGTATTGACCCAAGAGATATGAACAAAGCATTGAAGAGACCATATCATCCAATGCACACAGTCAAAGAGGTCACAGCTCTAATACCAAATACCATTTTTTTTTCTGTCTTGGATGCAAATAGTTCATTTTGGCAAGTGATGCTTGATCATAAATCTTCATTTCTAACCACTTTTGGTACTCTTTTTGGCAGATACAGATTCCTAAGGATGCCATTTGGAATGAATTCTGCAAGTGAAGTTTTTCAGCGTGCAATGGAGCAAATTTTTTCGGTTTATCCTTGTGCCATAATAGTAGATGATTTATTGGTTGGAGGCAATGGTGAAGCAGAGCATGACAGAACTATAAAGAAAGTTAACGCATGAAGTAAACTTGAAGCTCAATCCTCAAGTGCAAATTTAGACTTCCAGAAGTTACATATGTAGGTAATTTATTTACCAATACTGACTTGAGACCAGATGCGATCAAGCAAGCAGCTATTCTTGAGATGTCAGCACCAGACAATGTACAAGCTCTACAGTGTTTCCTAGGCATGGTCAACTATTTATGCAAGTTTATACCAGACTTCAGTGTCTGACAGCACCTTTAAGAGAGCTAACATGCAAAAATGTTGCATGGTCATGGTTAGAACAGCATCAAAAGGCATTTGAAGGCCTAAAGCAGAAAATTGCCACCCCACCTACATTAAGATACTATGATGTGAATAAACCAGTCACTCTTTCCTGTGAACACTTATCCAAACTGAGATGCAGTATGCTGAAATTAAGTAGGACCCTTTTGCAATTTTATTTGCATGTTCCAAGTTTCATGATTATATTTATGATTGAGCTATTCAGATTGAAGCTGGTCACCAACCTCTAGTTACTATTCTAAAGAAGCCTATGCATTCAGTTCCAGCGAGATTACAAAGAATAATGCTCAGACTGCAAAAGTACAATTTCAAAATGGTCTATATGAAAGGCAAATTGCTCTATCTGGCTGATATCATATCCAGATCAGCCAGCAATATGACAGGACAGCTTGACACAGAGAATTTTAATTTTGACGTGATGGCAGTGCATAATTTTTCTACCACTAGACTTGATGAGTTAAGAGCTCACACAATGACTGATCCAATTTTTCCAAAGCTGAATCACTACATTAATGTTGGATGGCCATCAAAGCAATCTAGTGTACCCCTGAAGTGCATACCTATTTTCCTTACAGAGATGAATTGTTGATGAAAGATGGCATTATTTTCTAAGGTCTTAAAATTGTTGTTCCTGCTTCCTTACAACAAGAATATATCCAGATTTTGCATTGTGGTCACCCAGGTTCTGCATCCACTAAGAGAAAAACAAGAGAATTGGTATTTTGGCTTTCATTACCAAAAGACATTGATAAAGTATTTTCTTCTTGTTCAGTATGCAATAGTACTAGACCACATTTGCAAAGAGAACCACTTCAGCTAAGTCCATTTCCTGAACTACCTTGGTCAACAGTAGCCACTGATATTTTTGAGTGTAACAATCAATACGACTTGGTTTTGGTAGACTCTTATTCAAATTGGTTTGAGATTGCTCTTCTACCAAACCTAACACCCAATGCTGTTATTACTAAGTTGAAAATCCCTTTCTCAGTAAATGATAGTCAACACAACCCTCTTTCTGACAGTGGTACTAAATCTACTAGTCAATTGTTTCAGAAATTTGCAAGAGAATGGGACTTTGTACATGTCACTAGCAGTCCAGAATATCCGCAGTCAAATGGTCCAGCTGAACAGGCTGTACAGAGTCCAAAGCAATTACTTGAGAGGTCAAAGCATGACAATACAGATGTGTTCTTGAATTTGCTTAATTGCAGAAACATACCCTGTGACAATATTATTGGCTCACCTGCTCAAAGTCTACTTTCCAGGCAAATCAGAAGTACGCTACCCATTAATTCCAGTTTATTGAGGCCTAAAGTTAAGAACAATAAAACCATCAATGCTCAATTGTTTAAGAAGTGTAATATCCAGAAGTCCAGTTACAACAGATTGAGCAGATTACTTCATCTGTTGAGGGCAGAAGAGATGATACGAATCCAGATGATTAAACATATTGACTGAATTGGTCAGATTACAGGCATCTGTGGCAAACCAAGATCTTATCTGGTAGACTCTGAGGGAGTAGAGTATAGGATGAACCATAGACATTTTCTTCATGTACCGGAATCATCATTATCATCACAACATTGTTTCTGTGATGTAAACTCCAAATCTAAAAGCAAACCAGATGTTCCCATTCTAGTGTATAACAGTGTGTGTTCAAACCTCTGATTCCATTCCTGAAAATGTTGAAAACGTTACAAAGGTCAAATATTTTGTAGAGACAGTTCCAGTTGCTAAATTCATTTTCCAGTTTTATGTCACAAGATATGGACGAATATCTAAGTCCTGTGTGAAATACACAGCAAAGTGAACTTAACTGTGTATATATATATATATATATATATATATATATATATATATATATATATATATCGGTCTAGGACTATTCACTTAAAACACATTTCACTGAAAGTCAAATGACTGTGCACAAATCACTGAAAGTTCAATTCACTGAAAACACAATTCACTGAAACACATTTCACTGAAAGTTATATATGGCGTTTTCCACACTGCAGTGTGATCCTGGAGTTAGTATATATAGTAAGGGTGGGTTTGGGGGGGCGTAGCCCCCTACATAGTTTTTGATATATATTATGTTCAGAAAAGAGTAACTTATTGGAATTGCAAGTATCCATGTATATAGTTCAAAATATTTAAAATAGGTGGGGGGGCTATGCCCCCTACACCCCCCATTACTATATATGCTAACTCCAGGGTTGCACTACAGTGGGGAAAAGGCCATATATAACTTTCAGTGAACTGTGTTTCAATGAATTGTGTTTTCAGTGAATTGATCTTTCAGTCAATTGTGCACAGTCAAATGTGTTCCAGTGAAATGTGCTTTCAGTGAATAGTCCTAGACCCATATATATATATATATATATATATATATATATATATATATATATATATATATAGATATATATACACACACATGCGTGTGCATGTGTGTGTGTGTGTGTGTGTGTGTGTGTGTGTGTGTGTGTGTGTGTACCTAGTCTTGTATAATGCATGACAAAGAATTACCTGTGATATATGCATGCCAAATAGACTGATAACATTGCATAATCTATTTCTCAAATAGGGAGGATGTATATCAGAGTGTACATGGTGTGTGCTGTGTGTTTAAGAAACATGTTAAAGACTGTATGTAGATGTATAAATTCAAGACACATGCAATCCCTCGTGCCATTTTGAAAGAGCAGCCAGAAAGTGAGCCTGCATGATTGCAGTTGTTAGTTTGCATATAAATTACTTAAGTTAAAGTCAGTAAACTTCTATAGTGATGTGTTTGTATAAAATAAAGCTGCTGAAACTAAACCTATGAAGACTCTTCTGGTGTGTCCTAAGTAGGAGAGCAACAATGTCTACCTGTCCAATCATCAAGGCTAGCCTTAAGGGCAGACATAGTAGTTTACTTAACCTGTAGTGGTAGCATATTCCATTGGCTGGAAATACATTAGCATATGAAGCTATCATTCTAGCAAGTCCTGTTTACTATTTAATGGATTCTGAAAATGAGTTGAGCATGCAACATAGTACAATATGCTTTTGTCTCTAAAAGAAGCAGGACTTCATCAGAACAATATAAAAAAGCCCTTTCCTGCAGAATTTATAACTCCAGCAACTTATCACATGACTTGAAAAACCAACTACAACAACCATTTAAATGAAACAAGCAATTAATAACAACCACGTGCTCCTTGCCCCAATTCAAAACATCCCTAAAAATGTACATGAACAGTGACTGGCTCTGCCTATGTCTAAACCCTGACTAACCCAATCACTAATCAGAATAAGCAAAATAAACTCAGCCATAACCAGTTCTGTACCCTGACTAACCTATTTAATGCCAGGACAAAGGTAACCCAAACTTAGCTCACAGATGTATATACCCATATATCTTCTCTCCCCACACACACAGCACACAATTCCCTCAACCATTAGATCTCTTTTATCCCACCATCAGGAAGAGAACTTACTTTTCTGCCCTCACTAAATTACCTCCTTCTTACCTACCACCATTCAATTAACTATCATCCTTACCTTCTATCCGAAAACCATTCTCTTTATTATGCACTGCTCAGACATGTAATTATTTCTGAATACCTAATCCATCTACCAACAATGACAGCTTTTGTCTAAATGATTATTTCTAACTACATGTAACCTTGACTATTACCTGTCACTGATGTTGTTAAATGTTTGCAAACTTTTCTGTAACCACAATTTTGACTTTAATCTGTCGCTGATGTTGTTAAATGTTTATAGACTTCTCTGTAACCACAATTTGTAGTGTAAATTAATTTCAATGTGGAGCTTTTCTCCCCGGACCTCCGCTGAAAATGGAAATGTATCCAGTCAGACTTTCCCGGTTAACAAATGTAACATAAAATAAAATAAAATAAAATAATAATAAACACAAAAATCATCTAATTAATCACTTGTTTCACACTAATTAAATGGTTGTTGTAGTTGTTTTTTTCAAGTCATGTGATAAGTTGGTTGGGTTTACATTCTGCTGGAAAGGCTTTTTTATATTATTCGAACGACGTTTCAGCTCTTTTATGGAAGAAAGTGCATTGTACTGAGTGTTTTGTGTTCCCAACTCATTTTCAGCATTCATTAAACTAAGAATAAAGCAAAAACAAACAACCAACAACCACCAACCAAAACCAGAACTTGGGTCCACTTAAGAAGTCACAAAACAAATAAAATACACAGAAGGATCCAAGGATGACCAAAGGCTTCCAAAATAAATCCGTCTTTAATGTACAAAATGTAAAAGCATAAGCGCTTTCATAGCAAAGCTACTTCATCAGATGCATTTCACAACTAAAATTCTTACTCATTATATATATATATACTAACTAAAAAGATCACATGACTAAAAACGTTGCTTCCTTAAAGACATATTACTAAAAATATTCAGTACAATATATTTATATATAAATACTGAATAATAAACATCCAGCAACAAATAAAATGTTACAGATATATGTAAATATACCTAAAATAATAAAAATAAATAAAAAACATGTACTTATATTTAACAATTGTTATTATTCAAAATAAGTAAATGCCAGATTACTTCCTATTCAGTGGTCTACCAGTGGGATACCGTTGAGACTGAAGCTTAAAGCCAGACCACTGAATAGGAGGTACTTTCTGCATTCATTAAACTATGTTTTAAACATTGCATTACAAGTGTATTTGGTTGGTTGTCGAGCTGTTACCAACAGGATTCCTTATTGTGGTTTTGGTTTTTAGTTCCAGAATCCATGGGCCATTGTTTTCCTTAAGTCTTGCTTATTTGTTGGCATAAAGTGTGTAGTGAATGGTGCCTAGAAATAAAAATATAAGCTATATGATATATGCAGTTAGGCAGATGGTTTACTGAAGGAGGAAGGGGAGATGGAGGTGTTTAGTGCACACTTTGAATGATACCCACATAATAGATGATAATCAGAGTAAGAAACTCCAAAAATAAAAATGTAGTTATGAAAACTAATAAGTTAAAAATATTGTCTGTGGAAAAGGAGACTAACTGTGAAAGGGATACAAGAACGCCAGTGAACATTTTTGCAATATACTCACTTGTTGACAGAGGAAGATAGAAAAATTACATTAAAAGAGATTACATTAAATGTTGCCTTATGTAAGGTGCAGACAGATTTGGCTACAGATTTGCAAGGTATAGATTATAGTTATCACAAGAGTTTTACTTAAGCACAAAAGATAGCTCTAGCAAAAGCATTAAATAACTGGTTTAATGATGATCTTATTGAGGTCGAAGGGGTAAAAACAGTTAAAGGAGAACCGCACCCCCAGACTCAAAAAAACACATTTATTTCATAATTGTTTAGTGTTTCCTACATTTTCACACCACTCTCATGGGCACTGGAACCATAGAGTTAGGGGAAGGGGAGCCCCCCCCACTTTTAGAGCTGCAAGACCTGTCGAGGAAAATTAATGAAGTGGAGTTTTCACACTAATATGGATTTGCACACGGAAGTTTAAATAAACTAGCTGTTCTTGTTCTGTTATTGCTCTGTGTTACATGAGTTATGCTTCCACTGTTCTGTTCGTGCTGCCAGAGTCATGCCAGCATGTGTGTGTGTGTGTGTGTGTGTGTGTGTGTGTGTGTGTGTGTGTGTAAGTGTACGTGTGTAAGTGTACGTGTAAGTAAACTGCCCCAGATAGGTATACCTGGTGGTTAGTGTTACTCAGGCTCATACAAGAGCAGGAATTCGCTACCCATACCACCACTTGTGATTCAGGGAGTTGAGTCCATAGCTCTCAACTGCCCAGATTTTTCACAGAATATTTGGCTCATTCTTTTGGTCTGTTCTTCTTAAAATTTGTGTTTTTCTGGCAAATCAGTGAGAACTGAATTCATTAAATAATGATAGCCCTTTAAGTTTCAGCCTTCCTCTCTTTCAGGAAAAACATGGTAACACAAAACACTTTCGGCCGGATTCACGAATGGCCAAATTCCATGCAGCAACAGTGTAGCAGCTCCTACATGCAATATGCCCACCATGCGATCCGGGATAGGGCCGGTTTAGCGTGCATGAGCGACCCTATACTGTTCCTGCACAGAATTCCATTCAGTATGCAAATCACCTCATTTGCTGATGAAAACCATGCAAATGAGGTGATTTTGTGATCCAGCAAGCTGAACGGATTCCGTATTGGAACAGTGTCAGTGTAAAAATGTATTCTAGCCGAATAAATTTTTGCATCTGACAAAACGGAGGCATGACAGCTCATGAAAAGCATGTATTATGTAGAGCAGGGAAGTCAGTGGCCACATGGCTCCAATAAGTTTACACCAAGCATGACACACCCCCTACTGAAGTCATCCTCTTGTCTTGCCTACATGGTTTCCTATTCCTGCACCTGCACAGTTAGGTGCAGGATTCCAATAGATAGAAATATGTGATTCAGTATTGGTCCCTTCATTTGCATACCCCAGTGTGTAGGTCCATAGTTACAATTCCAAAGCACACCCTTTCTCCTTGGCAACTAGTGCTCCCTTGTCTTGTTTACATTCTGCCTGCCATTGACTATAATGGCAAAATGCATATTTTTGTTAAAAGGCAGTTTTTCCCTTTTTTTTTTTTTTTTTTATTATTGGCACCCCCATGTTTGCGTTCTGCTGCCCTTAGCTTAAATGGCTGAGATCAGCCCAAAAAAAATAAAAGTTTTATTTTTATAATATTTATGTACCTTTTAATGCCAATGGACTTATATTGCCTGTGTTTGCTTTTAGCTAAGCAGAACTACAGAAGGGGGTGTGTCTCACACTGTTGAGCACTGTTTACCTTGCTTAAATGGGTGTGAGTGCTGTGCACTGGGTTTTAAACAAAAACAAAAAAAAATAGGAAATAGCAGCCCAGTTCACATCTGAGCACTAGGTATGCATGGCACACCTCGGGGCTTAAACAGGAAGGCAGTGGGAAGGGAAAACAGCAGTAGGAAGGAAATCAAGGAAAACTAGCATAGCTGGCAGGGGAAATGTATCAGAATCAGCCAATTACACAGGCAGCAGCCCAGACCAGCACAGTGCTATAAACTATGCAAGCATCTTTCACTCTGGTTTTTCCCACAAACTCTACACTACAAATGTACACAGACAGGGAAATATTACCTGACAAAACTAACTAAATGATAGGGGCTGCTGTTGCTCTCATTATATGTGCAAGAGGCTGAGGTTGGTGAGGATGTGAATGCTGATGACCATCCCACAGTGAGGTGGAGGAGGAGAAGAGTGTACAGACCCAGGGTAACCCACCAGGGCCTAAATGAGCTGGAGATAGTGGAGCACTATAGGGTGGAAATAGACATTCTACAGCAAATTGTTGAGCTTTGCTGGCCCCACATCACACACAGAACCAACAGAGGGAAACCCATCCCAGTGGATACCATGGTATGTGTAGGCTTAAGAATACTAGCCACTGATACCTTCCAAAGGGCAACTGGGGATATCATAGGGATCTCACAGGCATCATCATCCAGGGTACTCTACCAGTTCCTGGATGCCATGTCAGCACGTGCTGGTGAGCACATATATTTCCCCATCAACCGTGAGGCGTTGACCATCAGTATGCATCTCTTTCACCAAATAGCAGAATACCCTGAGGTAGTGGGTGCTTTAGATTGCATGCACATACACATCAAAGCAGCACCCAGCAAGCGAGGTAGGGTTTACATAAACTGCAAGGGTTTCTCCTCCATCAACTGCCAGGTCGTGTGCGATGCCTAGGGCATTATCTTGAATATGTGTGCTGGCAGCCCTGGAAGCTATCACGACTCTCACATCTGGCATATGGCACAGCTGTAACAGTCATTTGCCAGTGTGACATCCCATATGGCCACCTAGTGGGGGATGCTGGCTACGCACTGGAGCCATGGCTGATGACACCCCTCAGAAATGCAAACACACCTGAACAAGAACTGCATAATGAGGCACACGCACATACCAGAATCATAACAGAGCATGTGTTTGGGATGCTCAAGTCATGGATCCACTGCCTGGACATATCCAGTGGAGCCTTGCAGTACTCTCCAGCTATATGTACACAAATGTTCGTAGTATGTGCCATGCTACACAATATGATCCTGCGGAAGCAGCTGCAGCAGGAACAGCATGGGGCAAGGCCACAAAGACCCTCACCATTGCCAAGGCCAGCACAAGCACAGAGGGACTCAGAGGAGGAACCACCTGAGCCTGCCCATGTAGGCAGAATGAGGCATGGCCAGTATGCCCAGGCCTTGGCAAAAAGGCAAATCATAGCACATACGCTGACATGGTAGGGACCCAGGGAATGACATCTCTCTCTGACTCACACATGTAGTAAAAGGGAGGCCAAATATGACACTACCTATGCTTTACCATGTATAGGGACTGTACTATGTCTAACCAACATAGTCAGCACTCCAGAACCATCCTCAATACTGGCCCAGCCACAAGGTAAGTCACTCTTCCAATCAGTTACTGAATAGAGTAGTATGTTCTGATAGTTGTATCTATGGTAAGGATGTGAGCATGCAAGGGACTCGGGTAGCTGAATGGGATGGCAACAGATACTGGATACCTATATGGGCAGCATGAAATCCATAACAAATACTGGTGTCAACACACTAGGCAGTACTAGACAAGGTGACAAATCCAACGGCAGTACATGTGGTGGCCCAAATGTGTGTCCATAGGACATACACATGCATGTCAGTGAGGCTCAAATACCCGCCACCAGCCTCAGACAGCAACACAGGTGTAGATGACCATAGAAAAATGCTGGGCTAAGGCCTCCAATTGATGGCAATGGTGAACAGTCCCCCTCCAGATCTACACAGACAGACTGTAACAGGTCTGACAGTTGTATGTTACTTCTGAAGGGTAAGAAGCCTGAAACTAAAATGTAGGTCAATAAAATCTAAGATCTGTACTCCACTGATATGCCTCCCATCTGCATGATAGGTTAGAAAATAAAATGATGTGGAAGCCAACAGAGCACCTGCCATACCAGTACAGTCATAGCACAGTTTGCAGTTGTGCCCCCCACTCCCACAATCCTATGTTGAAATGCAGTAACATGTAAGTGTGAGGAGTAGTATCAGTGGAGCACAAATTACCCAAGCTGGCCCAATCTACAGGATATATTATTGCATGTGTACAATATGCAGGGGTCTGTGTGTTAGGTTGTTGTGTGTTCAATAATGTCTGGAAGTGGTCAGCATGTAGGCATGGAAGGTTGTGTCTTGATGGCCTATGGGCAGTACTGTGGTTGACAGGGCCATGTTCTGACAACTGCAGGGCCAAACGCAATGCTTCTCAGTAATACACATGTCAGCAGTCACCCATACTTACTGTCCAGATGTCAGTGTCTGTCACCATCTGAAAGATGGACATGTCATGAATGTGGGCCCATACATACACACAGTACACAGGTGAAATTACCCTAGACAGAGTACCAAATTTTAATTGTCAGCTGCACATAACATTGGAATTGTACAGACAGGTTAGCAGCACATTAGTTGTCTGTGTAGTATGGAATAGTGATGTAGTTTGGCCAACAGTGACAGACCACAAAATGTACAGTTATGGAGTAATGAGAGACTGCCTATGTCCCTGCACAAGGCAGCATAAGGGGAATGCAGCAGGTATATCTGTGAATCAGCTGCAAGTAGCTTCCTTATCACACATGCATTCAGCTTGCCCCACCATCAGCCACAGGTTTATCACAGGTCATATCCTTACTTTTGGGAATGAGTACAGTATGACCCCACTTCTGTATGGGAATACCCACAGAATGCAGCATGCTGAGGAGCTGTCCTATAGAGGTGCATCCTTATCTGTAAGCAACACCCTGCCTGCATCCAGACCAATGGATCAATATGGACAGCAACTTTTGCCATTAACACCTTGCACACTTACCCTGCCACCCCAGGGGAAACCATTGGCTGGCAACCTGGGAATGTAGGAGTGGCAGAATGCAATGATCTGCTACAAATGACCTGAATCACTACCAAATGGCCTACAGTCCTCTGTCAAAGTCTTGTGCCCCACCCATTGTGCAAATGTATGGCATCTCATGAGATCACTACTAACAACCTAACACAGTCAGCAGAGCACAAATGCAAGACCATGTTGACAAATCCCAGTAGCATGCCCCCCATGTCCTACTGCATGAACTGTGGACCAATCCATAAATACCTTTGAGATGAAGGGTCAACTATAGGGATACTTCTCAGATATCACTCGCATAATGTTAGGAAGAGGATAGAATAACAGAGTGGGGGGTGTAGATGCATGGACGTCATGGAGTGTGTGAAGTCTGAAACTCTGATGTGTGCCCATACTACCCCTGCCTGCAAACCCAGTAATGGGTGGCTACAAACCTGCTTGTAAATCACAATGTGAAGGGGAACTGACCAGGTATAAGACCCCTGCCTCTGGGTAACCTGGGTGAATCTGTACAGCTGAGAGATATGGCCACAGCAGGATATGGCCATTCTGTTAAGTCGATATATGTACAAGACGGGCATCCTCAGACACCATAGTACCAAGGTGCTGGACATTTACACAGACCCATCAGCAAGTGTCTGTAGCTATCCCTCCAGAATGGCAGGAGTGTGCAGGCTGTGGACCACAATACTGGACTCAGCTTCATTCATCTTGTATTTCCCAGTAAATAATTGTGAGCAAATAATTATATCTGTCAGTAGTCAATGACATAATACTCCACAGTGTAAAACAGTACATATGTCTGAATATCTCTGCTAACACCAACCATGTAACACAAGCAGCACAGACAGCAATAGTTACAGTATCCCCCTATCTGTCACCCATTGTGACTCCATATTGTCAACCTATCTACAGATATCCTGCAGAAACAGTTTGCTAGCTGTATGTGTAGAACAGCAAACGCTAGACTGGAGTGCAATCCTACCTGGAATGGATTCACACACTCAGTACAGAATGTCATACTGGGCATGCCCCTACATTTAGAGAAATTAAGCCCATGTCTGACAACACAGTGGACTCTACATATCTGTCATTCACAGATATCTTTGCACACACACCAACTTGTACACAATTCCTGGTTCACACACACATTGGATAGGAATGCTTACACATATCCAAGACCAACACACTATAATATGTCAAACATACACATACAGAGATGTGGGGGAGAGAGACAGACAGTGACAGAGAGAATTCCATTATGAGGCCTGTCCCACCCACTAAACATCCAGTTAGACGATATCACATGATGTGCTGATGTCAATCACTGTACACATTCCTTTTGGCAGCCATCAGCCCTATAGTGTCTGTGGTTCTTGTGATAACTGTGTAACACGATAGCACAAATCTGTATCCATGTAGCATATGTATACTCAGTCCTGTCAAATGTGAAGTTGTGTGTGACTGAGTGAGTGTGTGTATTTCCAGAGGAATGATTTATGGCCCATTCACATACACTGCACTTCCCATTGCTCATGTTAGCACTCCTGCTGATGTCAGTCACCTTGAAACAACCTTTTGGCCAAGTCTCAGCCCTATAATCTCTGTTGTGCTCATGATAACTGTGTAATACTGTAGTGTAGCAAACTAGTTAGGTAGGAGTTCTAATCCTGATCCTGGCAAGTGTTTGTGTGTGGAGATGAATAATTTTGAAGCCATTCACACCACTACACCTGTCATTGGCCTACTTTAGCATGCCTGCTGATGTCAGTCACCTTGAAATAACCTTTTGGCCAAGTCTCAGCCCTATAAGCTCCATGGCACTCGTGTCAACTGCATAATAATGTAGTATAGCAAACTAGTTAGGTAGGAGTTCTAATCCTGGTCCTGGCAAGTGTGTGTGTTTGTGTCTGTGTGTGAAGATGAATAATTTTGAGGTCATTCTCACCACTACACCTGCCATTGGCCTACTTTAGCATGCCTGCTGATGTCAGTCACCTTGAAATAACCCTTTGGCCAAGTCCCAACCCTATCATGATAACTGCATAATACTGTAATGTAGCAGAATAGTTAGCTAGGAATTTTAATCTTGGTCCTTGCAAGTGTGTGTGTGTGTGTGTGTGTGTGTGTGTGTGTGTGTGTATTTTTGTGTGTGTATTTTTTTTGTGTGTGAGTGTGTGTGTGTGTGTGTGTGTGTGTGTGTGTGTGTGTGTGTGTGTGTGTGTGTGTGTGCACATGAATGATTTTGAGGCCATTCACACCACTACACCTGCCACTGGCCTACTTTAGCATGCCTGCTGATGTCAGTCCCCTTGAAATAATCCTTTGGCCAAGTCTCAGTGCTTTAAGCTGTGTGGCGCTCGTGATAACTGTGTAATACTATAGTGTAGCAAACTAGTTGGATAGGAGTTCTATTTCTGGTCCTGGCAATTGTGTGTGTGTGTGTGTGTGTGTGCGTGTGCGTGTGTGTGTGCGTGTGTGTGTGTGTGTGGCTAACAGTTGTCAAACACCATGGAGGTTGTTGTAGACAATCCACAGCCATAAATGTATATATAGACAACCATCACAATAAACAGAGATCTCTCTCCACCCACAGATTGTACACAAACATGCTTGCTCTCATCATATCTTTCTTTCCCTCTGCCTCTCTCTCTCTCCCCCTCTCTAGTAGATATGGAAATGCATCTGTTTTGCATAGGCAGGAGCTTAACATTGGTAGGTAATGCTCATGATCAGCTGATGGCCTGTGCATGAATTGGAGTCCTCCTCCTGCTAATTGCATGCAGAACAGCTGTGGTATCATTCCTATAGCCAATTGCATGGAAACACACTCCTATAAGTAAGCACTGCAAGTGGGTGTTGGCCCTTCTCCTTCATTGTGAGCAGGACTTCATGTGGGTATGTAACAAACAGCATCACAGAGGGTAGTTGAAAATATGTCTTACAACAAACACTGTGGAGTCAGACCAACAAACTGAAGGGGGGTGTTCCAGACATGGGGAAAGAATGTAAGTGTTGCTGTTCTACATTTGAAGTAATGTTGGTTTTACAGGGTTTGTGTGGATATGAGGGTTCTGCATGATTTAAAGTCTGGCATGGCAGTGTTATGTGGTTGAGAAAACTCTCACCTGTAGGGCAATCTGCAGATTAGCCAAAGTTTGGAGTCCTATATTTGGTGTGTTACTCATACATTTTCTGTCTTTATAAATGCAGTAGCATACTCTGATGATTGTAGTCAGTAAATGGTAACATCCATGTGTGTTCCTGACTTCATATACCTCAGAAGAGATATATCACAACAAACCCTGTTACACCAGCAATGTTCCCAGTTTATAACTGCAATATGTCAGTATTGGCCATGCGTTTCTGCCTGTGTCCCCTAAGTCTGTCACCCTTTGTTCATATGTCATACAGTAAAAGGTGGATATGTACAGTACACCATTATTTACTGACATAATTCCTGATATCAAGCCAGTGATATATCAGACTGCCAGACATGTAATGTATAGCAGGCTTAATATCTGAGGACAAAACCTGGACATTCTGTTGTATTCCTGTACAGTAGTGAGGTCTGTATACTTATAGTGATTGTTGACAGAGTGTCTGTGTTATGAAGCCATGTATTGTGATTATGTTACTTGGGCAGTGTACAGACTGGGGTAAATGTCAGTGTTCTTGGTCCTGTTCTATCTGACACTGCATGCTGCTCCAGCTTCTGATACCCTATCAGCTTATATGTTTGTAAGGCCAGACTGAGACATGTCCTATACCACAGTCAGACATCAGACTTTGCTGTGAATTGGGCCAGTATATGTAGGGTTAGCATGTGAGTGGCAAACTTGATGATGGTTGCTGTTCACACAGTCCATATACTGTACTATTATTTAGGCTTACCATTATGTGACTGTGACTGTGTTGAAATTGGTTCTGGGTATGCACTTTCACACTGGTGTATGTTACTCTGTGCTGCTACGTGCCTGTAGTGCCTGCTATGTTTACAATTACATGTGTATTCCCCCATAGGTACATTGGGTTAGTGTTGTGGCAGTCTGCCTGTAGTGTAGACAGTGGTTGCTGATATGCCTAGCAGCTCATTGTATTTACCCTAGTGTGATGTTACGTCCAGATATTTGGCAGATGTACTGTTGCCTGGCCACCATATGTGTTGTGTATTTCTGACAAAGCAGTGGGCTGCTGTGAAGATGTATGTCACTAACTAGTGGGAAGTATGTGGTTTAGTTAATATGTGCTGGGACAGACGGGGAAGGTGTTAATGCATCAACTGTGTGAGCTTATCTAGTCCAGTATGTGTGATATATCCCCATTTTCATGGCTAAACATCCCCTTTGTCAGGCTTGTTCCACATTTCATAAACTAAGGAGATCTGTGTAAACCTCTTGACTGACCAGATTGTTTCAGACTGTCCATGTTTATTGCTCATATTTCTTCTGTATTCCACAGGATCATGACTGTGATCTGTGTGGTACTTCACTATAATGATGTTATGATGTCTGTCAGTAACTGATGGCGTACATGTCAGTTTTAGAAGAGCCTTCCTTCACAGCATGTATGTTGACACAACCCTGTCACTATAGCAACATTCTACATTTATAACTGAAATACATACATTACATTCCTTTGCACTAAGAGGTTGATTGAGAGTTATGGTGCTGAGGTATGACTCCACTACATGTCATGGGCATATGTAATATATATGTGTATATATATATATATATATATATATATATATATATATATATATATATATATATATATGTGTGTGTGTGTGTGTGTGTGTGTGTGTGTGTGTGTGTGTTTGTGTGTGTGTGTGTGTGTGTGTGTGTGTGTGTGTGTGTGTGTGTGTGTGTGTGTGTGTGTGTGAGTGTATGAATATGTAGATATATATATATATATATATATATATATATATATATATATATATATATATATACATATTTATGTGTAAACATGAGTGTTGCATGTACCTTCTCAGATGTATCCCACAATATTAATCTGAGATGTGTATATTTACATATAAGAAAATGACTGATTCAATGCTATTTTCACTTACAAGTACTAAACAATTGTAGTAGTCAAAGCAGTTCTTCACTACTATTCAGCATGTGTACTGAATGATATATTTAAAAAAACAACAGAAATCCTCACAGCTCAGATAGCTTAGTGGTTACATGCTGTGACTGTAGTGTATAGGGTCCTGGGTTAAAGATCTGCATGGGCTATTTATTTTGTTCTGGGCAGAACAAGGGCTGATGGAGAGAGGGTGATTACGGTGCTTTAAAGCGGCTTTAAGCAAGTTTGCATGGGTTTGTGTAAAGCTAAGTGTTGCTAACATATGGTTAAACTAATAAGCACTTACAGCTTGTAGGCTTCGTTTACACCAGCTAAGCATAGCTCAGCCCTGATAACCAGTGATCATATTCCAGTCTGATAAAATAGCAGGGTAATGACAACTTTAAGAAGTGTATTTCATTTTCTGTACATAGCATGCTTCTGTATGCTGTCATTACAATTGCAAGGGGTGTGAGTATACTGTATGGGACAACTGGGTATACATAGGTAGTACCACAATCTTTTCTATTTGGATTTGTTTCATACATGGGTAGTATCCCAGGTTATACGCAGTCAAACTTGCATGTTACACCAGCTACAGTGCACAGTTTGACAGATAGAACTTCCACTGTGGTGCAGTAGTCATGGACCTTAGGGTTAGGGTGCGGGTCATGGTAAGGGGATAGTCCTACTAGCTAGGGAGGAATGATGGTCAGCAGGACTGAGTGAGAATATATGTGTGTGAATGGGGTGGAGGATAGAGGAATGGTGACAATGCAGGGCTTATAGTTTAGAAGGTGGATAGGTCTAACTACTTGGGAGCACCAGTTCAGAATCATAGGCAGTGTGGGGGAGAGGTGTACGAGAGACTACAGGCAGGTTGTGTGAGGTGGGGAGGAGAGTCAGGAGTTTGTGACAGACAAGTACCATTAAGAGTGATATGCAAAGTCCACAGGACAGTAGTGTGTCTGGCTACATTATATTGTTTGCAGACAGTGGGATTGTACAGACAGGCATGATTCAGGGCTGGACACATCAGAGTGTGGGATGTTCACATTTGCACTGTGTGTGACAGGGGTGATAGGATTAGACCTACATGAGCTAATTTCTCAGTTTATAACAGCAATATCTCCATCCTGGACCTGTGTTTAGGCCTGTGTCCACGAGTATGTCAAACTTTGTCCTTATATCATGCAGTCAGAGGCATAGAGATATGGTATATCATTACTTAGTGACATAATTAATAATATCATCCCAATTAGGTATCAGACTGCCAGACATTTTATATGTAAGAGGCCTTATGTATGATGACAAGTCCTGGACATTCTTTGGGAGTGTGTACAGTTGGGAGGTCTTTGCATTTCTGGCTATTGTTGACAGACTGTCAGGATTGTGTAGCAATATATTGTGAATATGTTATTTCTTGTGGGGGGTAGATGTAAGTGTTATGTTTCCTTTTCTATCCGCCTTTGTATGCTGATCCAGTTTCTGGTGCTTTATCAAGTGTTACATTTATGTAGGATAAGACTGTGACATGCCTCATAACACAGTCAGGCATCATACTATACTATGTATTGGGCTATTATATGTAGAGGTAGTGTATGAGTATCAAACATGCTGACAGTTTGGTTCACACACTCCTTATACTCTATGCACTTTCACACAGGTGTGTGTTTCTCAGTGCTGTTACATCCTGGAGTGCCTGGTATATTTGCAATTACATGTGCATTCCTCCATAGCAAGATTGCTTTTTTATTGTGTCAGTCAGCCTGTAGTTTGGATATTACTTGGTGACATGGCTAGCAGCTCAGTGTATTTGCCCTAATATGATGTTATGTCCAGATATTTGAAAGATGTGTAGTGTTGCCTGGCCCACATAAGCGTTGTGTATGTCTGACACATCAGTTGGGGGATGTGAGGATTTACATGGCTAACTCCTGGGAAGTCACTGGGTTTTGGACTTCTGCTATTCCACTCAAAAGATATTGGAACAGACAGGAGGGTGTTACTACATCACATTTCAGCTCATCTACACCAGTATGACAGATATGTCCACATTTTCAGGGACCCCCCCCCCTTTCCCAGGCTTAGTTATCCTTTCTTGCACTCAACTGTTTTGAGCATACATGTCACCAGCCAGATTGTTACAGACTGTCTCTGTTTATAGCCCATATTCCTGGTCTGTTGGAACAGTATCATTTTATTCCTTCCTGTGGGGAATCACTGTCATCATGTGAGGATGTCTGTCAGTATATGATGACATACATTACAGTGTCATAACTGACATCCTTCTGAACATGTATGCTGACACACACCCTGTTCCTGTAGTGACATTCTACATTTAAAATTGCAGGATGTACATTGTGGCCCTAGTGCTGGTCCCCCCCCCCCCATTTTACAGCCTTTGTCAAGATCTCCTACACTTAGGGGTGGGGAGGTATGGTGCTGGGTATAACTGCAGTACATGTTATGCACACACACACACACACACACACACACCACTCATTGTATATATATACATATATATATATATATATATATATATATATATATATATATATATATATATATATATATATATATATATATATATATATATATGATGTGAGTGAGTGTGTGTGTGTGTGTGTGTGTGTGTGTGTGTGTGTGTGTGTGTGTGTGTGTATATATATATATATATATATATATATACGTGTGTATGTGTGTGTGTGTGTATGCATATATATATCTATATCTGTATATGTATGTATGTGTATGTATGTTTGTATATATGTATATATATATATATATATATATATATATATATATATATATATATATATATATATATATATATATATATATATATATATATATATATATATATATATATATATATATATATCTGAATATGTATATTTATGTATAGATATATATGTATCTAGATATTATATATATATATATATATATATATATATATATATATATATATATATATATATATATATATATATATATATATATATATATATATATATATATATATATATATTATATTTATATATATATATATATATATATATATATATATATGCCTATTGATATATCAGTATATTTGTTGTTTGATATCTATCACCATATTATAAACATACTGGTTCCACAGTGTTTGTTCCATTATATTCTATACCTGTATTGAATGATATATTAAAAAAACATTGAGTAGTACACCTCTGATGGAGAAGTGGTGCATTGTTCTGACAATGGTGTACAGGGTCCTGGTGTCAAGACTAGGCAGGGCTGATTATTTTGTTGCTGGGCAGAACAACAGCTGTTGGATTCAGAGTGATTAAGGTACTTTTAAGCAGTTGTAAGCAGGTTTGTGTGGTGGTAAGCAATGCTAACTTCTGGTTAAATATACCTACAGACAACCTGAAAAGTGCTTAATCTGTGTAGACAATGCTTAGCTCAGTGCAAACAGGCTTAATCCTACTTACTACTGCTTAAAAGTGCTTACTCCCGCTTACCCCATGCTAATTTCTTTAAAAGGAAAGAAAAAACGGGTGATAGGAAAGTGGTGAAAAAAGGGGCACAAAGAGGGAAAGTAGCTAGGGATGTGCAGGATGGGTGTAGGGAAGGTCCATAGCTGTTCCTTTCTTCTACAGCAACAGCTGTGTATATATATATATATATATATATATATATATATATCTATATATATATATATATATATATATATACTGAATTTGGAGGTATAGTTGGACACTCAGTCCTCTGAGAGAGAGGTGAGGACATCAATAATGTGCTGTGAAGCCAGTTAGACTGGACTACATGTGTCCAGTGGACACATGTGTGAAATGGACAGCTATGTATGGGGCGAATTTTTTTTTTTGGGACCAGATTACCCCTTTTTTGCCCCTTTTTTTTTAAGTTGAGAGTGGGTGTTGGAGAAGGATAGTAGGTATATTTTGGGAGGTAGGTTGGGTAGGTAGACAGACAAGACAGCATAGAGAGGCGGTATATGGCACATGTGTGGGGTAAACACCTTAGACGAGGACGGGTGTTTGGAAATCGGAAGCCAATGAGCCCCCAGATGGAAACAGTGGGACTGAGGTCCCTACCCATGGGCAGTCGCCACTGCACCTTCACAGCCCCAAAGGTGGCTGTGCTGGGAGCTGAGCAGGAGGGGCAGGCCGTCACTCTAATTGCACCATGCAGCCATCATGCTGGTGTAGCAGATCTCCAAATGCCCTTCAGAGTTCTCTACGCACCAATCCCCGAACCTGGCTTCAGGTGACAGTATCCTGTTCATGCCCGCTCCCGGGGGGGGATGAGCCCCATCCCCTGAGATGGTTGCAACCAAAGGTGGTGCAGGACCAGCGGACAAGGAGGTCCTGGGATGTGTCCCAGGCATGCTGGGGCCTGGTGCCATAGCCATATGAGGTGGGAGAGGTGGGTCCACTGGAACCGGCCTTCCCAAATGTGCTATGTGTTGCAGTTTTAGAACATATGTGGGTTAGTAATAGGTAACACAATCCAGGATTAGTTATAACAGCATGCATAGATATTCCCATTAATCCAAAACACCAGATTTGGAACAGTTGCATAAGAAACAGAACACATGCATATATGGAACCAGAGTGGCCATTACAACAGCATGCAGGTTACATTGATAGCAACAGGCCACCAATGATAGTATTTCAACACAGAACATTAATAGAAACGCATTTCAATATTTGTTGAACAATATGACATATGTCCCAGTAGTATGTTTGGTGTAAACATACCCATTGATTTGTGTGGTTAAATTATTGTTGCAGATATGGTGGGGGGAGATGTCAATTAACAACTTATATATCCTTGCAGTACTCACATCTTTAATGATCACTGCTCTAATCATTACTCTACAGGTATTATTACAATACCCTATGGCCTTTGTTTGAGCAGTGGTATGTTTGTACACAGTGTATACTTAAACTGTCTTATATGGGCGGCACAGTGGTGCAGCGGTTAACGTTGTCGCCTCACAGCAAGAGGTTCTCCGGTTCGATTCTCGGCTGGGTTGCCTTCTGTGTGGAGTTTGCATGTTCTCCCTGTATTCGCGTGGGTTTCCTCCGGGTACTCCGGTTTCCTCCCACATTCCAAAGACATGCATTTGGAGCATTTCTCCCCGGGCCTCCGCTGAAAACAGGATCTGTGGAACCTAGTCGGACATTCCCGGTCAACAAATGTTAAATAAATAAAATAAATAAATAAATAAATAAATCTAAATTCTACTTCTCTTACCTGGTAGACCTGTGGAGGGAATGTTTGTTAACACTACCTGACTGTTTCTACACATATTCCCAGATTCCTAGTTGTATTTATACACATACCTCTCAATCTCTTAATGCACAACATCTGGACAAAGCTTGACAACATGGGGGTACAAATAGGGACATATTTTGAATATTGCTCTTATAAACTTTTAGACAGTTGCTAGAGTAACAGGATTTGTTTTAATATACATTTTCTGAAGGATTTGAAGTCTGACACTCAAATGTATGTCATTATTTGGTGACTACAATCCTGAGATCATCCCACTACTTTACCAGGAAAAAAGAGGATCAGGCCAAAAATATGAGCCAAATATCTGGACATTCTTGGAAAATCTGTACAATTGAGAGGTATGATTATGCATGCAACTTACTACCATGCCCAGGATTCAAACCATGGCTTTGTCTGCTAAAAATACAACAATTTCTGTTTCATCGGAGTGAGCTATTTAGACACCGCTGTCTGTTCCTTCAGTGTTTTCTTTCTAAGTCTCTCTTGGTTGTACAATCTGACCTTGTAATTACAACAGTCTTATACAGACATTCCTAGACATGTTTGTATGTAGTACAGTGTGAGAAACAGTGGTTGACACAACAGTACTATTCTGTTATCAGATGTTGGTAAATGCTACATGTCAGGCCATACAGTACCAGAGTAAACACTACCAGTCCAAGATTTAAAACTTTATTTCCAGGCAGTTATAGTTTTCTTATCTGAAAGACATGTGGGGGAATGTTTGTTAACTCTACCTGACTGTTTCTATACATATTCCCAGATTCCTAGTTAATATTATGCACATACCTCTCAATCTTGTCATGCACACACTCTGGAGAAAGCTTGACAACATGAGGGTACAAATAGGGACATATTTTCAATATTGCTCTTATAAACTTGGTGAGTTGCTAGAGTAACAGGATTTGTTTTAATATACATTTTCTGAAGGATTTGAGGTCTGAAAATCAAATGTATGTAATGATTTCATTACTACAATTCTGAGATCATCCCAGTGATTTGGCAGGGAGTCAGAGAAACAGGCCAAAAGTATGAGCCAATTATCTGGACATTCTGCGAAAATCTGTACAATTGAGAGGTATAATTATGCATACAGCTTACTACGACTCCCAGGATTCAAACCATGGCTGTGTGTGCTATAAATACAACAATTTGAGTTTCATCACAGTGAGCTATTTAGAAACTGTTGTTTGTTTATTCAGTGTTTTCTAAGTCTATCTTGGTTGTACAGTCAGACGTACTTACAACAGTCTTATACAGACATTTCTAGACATATTTTTTATGCAGCACAGTGTGGGTAACAGTGATTAACACAACATTACTGTTCAGAGAGTGCAACACTAAATGCCATACTATACCAGAGTAAACACAACCAGTCCAGGATTTAAAACTTCATTGCCAGGCAATTATGGTTTTATTGAAATATCACATCTATGTGACTATTACTGTCATATTGTCTGGTTTATTCAGTACAACCCATACACAGTTTTTATACAGCTAGGTGACATTCTGCTACTTTATATTTATTTGGCATGACTACTACAAGCAGGATCATTGCTCACCAGCCTCGCGATGCAGCCTTTGCAACCTACTGGCATGGGCTTCCTGATTCACAGCCTACTCAGCTGCAGTTGTAAAGGGAATAGAGAAATATTTAGACATACCTATCCATCACATACACAGGCTAGACTCTGGTAAACAGTTATTAGTATGAATACTTACACACTGCTGGGACATCACCCCCTCTGTCTTGCTTCTTGGACCCACTCATCCAAGAACTTCCTCTTCCTCTGCTTCAAGTCTGCATTGTGGTGCCAGACCTGCTCAACAGTCCAAGGGATACCAGTGGCACTGGTGAGATCATGGGTGAGATGGTCCCAGGCTACCACTTTATATTGGGAGCCCTGGTATTGTATATACAGCAGTCTCTCATCATGGTTATTTATCAGCAGTCCTACCATGACCTTGGACTCCTGTATGCCCCGGTGCTGCACCCAGAAGCACATGCCTCACCAACACCTGCCATACTGCCTACAGTGTGAAGCTATAACCAGTTATGAGCTGTATTCTCACCTGTGGGGTTTAAATAGGGCCAATTTCCCACCCTTTGCTGTGATTGTACGGCTTTGAATATGTTGAACTAAGCTAAGCTACGGGCGAACCTGCTTAGCTAAGGTTGGCAGTGCTTAAAGGGGCAGGTTCAGCATTGTTTACCAATGGTCAAATCCACTTAGTTGGGCTACTCATTGCTTAGCAGTCATGTTTACACAATGCTTACACCTGGTAAGCAGAGCTGTGCAATGCTTAGCATTGCTTATTTTTTTATTTTATAGACTACCTGCTGTATGGGACTGATTCATCATTAATTACATATTATAAATGTGTTTACTGTCCCTGACATCCCCCAGTGTGCTTTCATTACATTTATTTATGTGTAACTATACTGTAAGGGGCACTTGTGTTTATATGGGGGGTTCACAACTTTATTCAACTGAAACCTCACACCTGGACCTACTACAGTACTCTGGTTAAAAAATATGTTATTTAGTTGCTAATTATAAAAAAATGTTTATGTACTGCTTTTATATGTAAAATGCAAATTGGTTACAGTGGGGATCAAACTGGGAATGGCTGCTTACAAAGTGCATGCACTAACCACTGCACTATTGCAGTATTGCTTATGTTGGATGTCTCTTGCTAGTTAACTTCTTGTGCTGTTTAAGCTGGACTAAGCATAGCTAAGCAACAGGCACACCCACACAGCTATGCTTAAACATTATTGCACGCGTAAAAAAATATATCTGTTGTGTTTTTTTTATTTGTACCCTTCAGAATATTCATGCTAATGCTGAACCTGTTATTCTATTAACTTTCTGCTTTGTGGGACGATTGTCCCTTATGGCTTTGTCCACATTCCTTACTTTGACAGGTTGGGAGGTTTGGGCTATGTGCTTATGATAAATGTGTTATTCTATCAACTTTTGCCTTGGTAGGGATGATTGTCCCTTATGGCTTTGATCAGATTTCTTATCCTGATGGGGTGGGGGTGTTACGAGCATTCTCACTCATTTTAAATTGCCGAATGGCAATTCTGGTGTGCAGGGGTCATGTGTATTGTGAGAGCACTGCTCTCAGACACACTCTCTGCACTCATACACAGAACCGTATCTGTTTTGCAGCACGGCAGCATGCCTTCATGAATATGCATGGCGCACTGCCGTGCTGCGCGGGAACAGTCCCTTCTATGCAGGAATAAGCTATTCCTGCGCGGAAGTTTACTGAATCCCAGGGTTTATTTTATCAACTTTCTAAGATTATAGAAGCAATATTTAAAATATGTTCTTGGTTTTGGGCCTTTGCCGCCCCCCCCCCCTGCAAATAAATTTTGGCTTTTTCCAGATTTCTTGTGCTGCAAAGTTGAGAGAGTTAGTTGAGCATCAAGTGGAGTTTACAAGGAGCTGAGAGCTTCAAGGGAAGAGAAGTTTAGTGCTACTTATACTAAGCTGTTTGCATTATTAATAGCACAACAGGTAGTATACTTGCATTTTATGCAGAAGGTTGTGGGGTCTATTCCCATAGTATGCAGATGGATCACTGTACTGTGTTGCACTTTAAAATGATTGGATGCTGCAGTGCTATGAATGCTCTCTTCTGGAGAAGTTACCTAGTAACTATGAACCTGTCATCAGTTTGCCATCCATTCCACATTCCAAAATTACTAGCTTATAATTTTTTTTAATGTAGCATAGGCAATTTATTCTTCAAGTGCAATTGGCACTTTATTTGTAGATAAAACAATGAAATCTAAAGGTGTTTGTAGCAGCAACCACTTCATTAGTTACAGTTCCCTTAAATGAGGAATTATATAGATGACTTACATCTGTGGAGATTTTGCATATTTACCAACATTGGTGGATTGTAATGACAGAAGTTTGAGTGGCCTTTTATGGTTTAAATTTTCTAAAATGGGTAATTTTGTCATTATTTGTTCATATATTTTGTTTCATTGCTTACTAAAAGACTGTTCCAAACTACACATTTAAAACATGTTCTAACAAGTGGTGCCATATTATACAAGGAATATAATTTAATACAGTCAGGTTAATACAATCAGGAAGGTGATTCAAAGAATGCATACATGTATACTTGCTCACAGGATGCAGGAGATCAAAATAGGGGAAGAGACCAGTCAGCAATGGAGTCCTTAAGGGTTCGGTGCTGAGACCTTTTCTGTTTGACATATACATCTCAAAAGTAAAAGGAAAGGCCAAAGGGCTTTGGCCGACTAAGTTTGTGATGACTGCAAACTAGGAGCAGTTATCGAATCCCTAAATGACCTAACCATCATGCAGGAAGGTTTGTCCAAAACAATAACTGGTGCCAGAATCATGAATTGAAGCTAAACTCCAAGAAATGCATTGCCATATCCTTTAGGTTCATAGGTAGGTACTAGGCTATCTGCCCAAGGGCATTTATAAGCCTAGCCAGAGTGTGTCGGCTTTTGCCTCCCCATTGATTAATTGATCCTCTGTCAAGCAGAGCCAATGAAGTGATCCCTGGGGTGTATTTTCTGTTACCCATCCACTCATCAAGTTTTCTCTTGAAGAGTCTTAATGAGGGGCTCTGCCTAATGTAGTTTGGAATTTTGTTCCAAAGCATAGGGAGTCTCTGTGACAGGAATCTATCCTTCCAGTATGTCCTATTTATTGTTGTGGTGAGGTTTAGCTCACTAGAGCGTATGGCTCGCAGTGACTTGGATTTCTTTAGGTGGAGCATATCCATCAATTCTGAGTTGGACATGGCTTTGTAAGTCAGGCAGAGATCACCTCTGAGTAAGCGATATGCCACTGAGTACAGCCAGAGTTTTTTTAGTCGGGCTGCATAGGACATATGTTTGAGACCAGTAATCCTCTTGGTGAGGTACTTTTGTGGTCTTTCCAGCTGTTAGAAGTGTCTTGTGAGGTACATCCCAGATGGGGCATTGTACTCTATGATGGATCTAATGAGTGATGAGTAGTGGGGCACTATAACCTCTTTATTTGTAGATGTGAACCCTTTAGTAATTAGATGGGCCACATAGAAGGATTTCCTAACAACTCTGGCAATATGATGTCCTCGGATCTCTTATTACCTCTTCTGTATTAAGGGGGCTGCCACCTATGTGGTAATTTGTGGGTGTTTTGTTTTCCCAAACAGGATGACTATGCATTTTTTGGCATTTAGCTTGAGGCCGTGACTTTGACACCAGGTGTCTGTCTCAGTAAGGCCCTTTTGGAGGATGTCCGTGTCAGCCAGAGAGTCAGTTATGGCTCCCAGTTTGCAGTCATTGGCAAACTTGGTTAGTCATAGTCCTCCTGTGTTTGCATGTACTTCTGAGAAGTATATGCCAAACAGTAGGGGTCTCATAACTGAGTCTTGTGGGACACCACTTGTGACTGGTTTAGAGTCGGACCTGGAGCCGGCTATTCTTACCGTGTGAGCTCTGTCTGTAAGCCAGTTGGCAACCCATCTCATGACATAGTGGTTTATGTTCAGGCTGGTGTGTTTTTCTGTAATACCTGAGCGGGGAATGGTGTTGAAAGCTTTGTCGAGGTCAAGGTAGGCTGTGTGAATCACCTTTCCCTTGTCTATGGCCTTGGTGACTGTCTCAAAGAAGTCAACCAGGTTTAGTAGGCATGATCTGCCCTGAGCAAAGCTGAACTGGGTCAGGTCAAGTGTTTGGAGGTTCCCAATGTCTTTGTTAATGAGTTCCATGATGATGTGCTCCATAGCCTTGCAGACCAGGCTAGTCAGTCATATGGGGCGAAAGTTTCCAGGGTCAGTTGTGGCCCCTCCTTTGTGGAGAGGAATAACCGTTGCTGTGCACCATTCCATGAGCATGTAGACTGTGGAGATGCTGAGGTTGAACAGCATGTTTTTGGTGGAGGGTTAGTTCATTCTGTAGTTCATGCAAGAAGCAGCCTGGGGCACCATCTGGTCCCATTGACGCTGTGTTTTTGGCTTTTGAAAGGGCTGTTTTCATCTGTGAGTCTGTGATTTTTGGGACACTGCACTTTTCCGGTATTGTTGCTGGCCCTTTTGGGGGTGAAAGGGGGGTGAAGTTTGTACTGAATCTATCTGCCAGGATGTTGGCACTATCAGTAGGTTCAATATATTTTGTGCTATTTTGCACTAGTTCAGTGCATATCTGCGAGTTGCCACTTAGATTCTTAACATAGCTAAAGAAGGCTTTGGGGTTATCTTTTGAATCCTTAGGTATTTTCTTCCAAAGTTAGCCTTGGATGATTTCATGATGGACCTTAGTTTCTTACTGATACTGATCAGGAATGTTTTTCCTTCTTGGGTTTTCCTTTTTTTTCTGAACTAGTTTCCTCATTCTATTGTATAGCCTGTTTTTGGCATGGGGTCCACCAAACTGGTTTCCTTCTCTTAGAGGAGTGAGTCTTGGTTTTGCTAGGGATGGCATGATCCATGCATCCTTGTAGGTGCTCATAGAGTGTATTTGTAAAGGTTGCTGCATCTTGGGCAGCGTCATCCTTTAGGGTGGGGGCTATGAAACTTACCACCTCTGTCTTAAGAAAGGTGAAGTTTGCATTAGAAAAGTTTTTTTACTGTGGTTTCTTTAGTTGGGGTGGTGATGGGGTGTGGACATCCAGAGTGATTAGTTTATGGTCTGATCTAACCAGTGATGGGTTGACCTCTGGTGTGGAACACCTGTCGCCCATGTTGGTGATTACCAGGTCCAATATGTTTTCACCTCTGGTAGGGGAGTTTACAGCTAATCCAGGGTTTTTGAGTTGATGAATTCTAGGAAACACTGGGCCTGGGAGTTTGTACTCGAGTAGTTTTCCCAGTGAATGGTAGGGTAATTGAAATCGCCCAATATCAGGGTATTCAGTAGGGCCATCATGTTTTCCAGTGTCTCCAGAAAGGTGGAGTGGTGGTCCTGGGTCATTGCAGGTGATCTGTAGCAGGCCACAATTTGCATTACAGATTTGCCTGATGTTAATTGCACATGGATGATCCCAGAGGTATTATGCTGTGCCACTAAACTGGAGGTGTAGGTATCCTTGATGAATATGTATACACCCCCCCCCCTTTGTGTTTTGGTCCATGTTCTGTGGCCAAAACGTTTGGTATGTGTTGTAGCCTAGTAGTGTTGGGGTGCTCTCTGGAGCCTTGAACCAAGTTTCAGTTACTGCACATATGTTGATGTTCTCCATACTGAGGTGTGCTTCAAGCGCATCCATTTTGAGATTTAAACTCCTGGCGTTGAGTAGCATAACCCTCAGTTTTTTGTTAATTGTGCTGCTTATGGAGGTGGGTTTGAGTTTTGAGCCTTCCCTAAAAAAAGCACTATGGAGGCAGCAAGAGCTTTGGCCAGTATTTGAAAGCCCAGGGGTGACAGGTGCAAGCCATCTCTTGCGAATCAACGTGGCTTGTCGAGCATGTCGTCCCAGGCTGACAGACACCGGATCCCCTTTGAATGACACCAGAAGCTTAGCCAATTGTTGAAATTGATCATTTTTTTCTTTATACTGAGGTATCATTCTTAGTGAGGGCAGGATGCCACTCAGGGTCAGGGTAATACCAGCCTGGGCTACATGATCAGAGACATCTTTCATGTCTCTTGTCATGTAGCCCATGGAGGTATGTCTCAGGTCATTCACACCAACATGAACAATGGCAGAGTCATATTTGTACTTGTTCTGGAGTGAACTGAATGCTTGTGTTATGTGGCAGATTCTGGCTCCCAACAGACAGCGAACAGTAACCTTCTGCTTGTCCAGCCTAGTGAGTGAGACATCAGTGTGCCTGACTTTAGTTTCACCTATTACTAGTGTGTTAGTTATGTTATTTCGCCTTAAGGGCTATGATTGTGCGGCACACTGATTTTGTGTTTTATGTGTTGTCTGGTTTGTTACGGGAAGTGCAGGTTGTTTGGGTGTCTGCTTTGGAGGTCTCTGATGCTTTTGCAGGTTTTTATTTAGAGCCTCCAAGTATGATTTTGTGTATTTATGTGTATTTTTTGCCAGTGCTGTTTTAGTAGGTCTGTGTGTGGCTGGATTTGTGGTGCAAGTGTTAACCATCTCCTCTTGACTGTCTGTTCCAATCTTGGGTGGAGACAGCTTAACTTCCAGTTTGGCTGTATAATTGCATCTTTTGCATATGTTAGTGTTTTGTGGTAGAAGGAGTGGGTTGTCTTTGTACATGAGGCAGTTGTAACATTGCCTCAGGATACGCAGATTCACCAGCTGGACTGGAGAGTACACCTTAAATTGCCCATTGGTCATGCCTGAATAGTAAGGTGAGCTGCTTAGTCACTTGGTTGGTGAGGGGTGAATAAAGAGCCTTGCCCTGCTAGGCAATCAGTGTCAGGGTATATTAGTGCTTGCTATGAGGTCTGAGCAAGTGTGTGGCTGTAGGATGCTTTTTGAGTGCTTAGGTTGAGAGTTAGACTAGTTTCAAGAGAAAAACTGAAGAGGAGACTTAGTGGAGCCGGGAATAATTTAACCGTAGCTAACTGGCACTGCCCAATGCGCAAAACTGTGCAAACACAGTTTTTATGGTAGGGAAATGAAAGAGCTAGAAATTATCCCAAAATGGCCAATAAACTACTAACTTCTGGGCTGGAACCACTCCTCCAGGGACAGATAGGTTGCTCAAAGCTCCCCTTTCTCACAGGAGAGTAGAAAAACTTTCTTCTATCCAAGTAAGTTATGGGCAACTCAGAAACTAGTATCACAGCTCTGAATTCAGCACTAGCCTGAAAACTGGACTATACTAACTTAGAAAGGTGGGAAAAAAGGATTTTTTTTTTGTTTTGTTTTTTGAAAGGATAAGTCAAAAACAGTAAAAAATACACTTAAAACAGCTTTAAATGACTACAAAGGATCAGAAAAGGCTATCACATTTTAGTGTGTAGCCTGCAATAGTTAAACAAATTATTTAAACAAGTGCAGGCAGTCAAATAAGTACAATATGTGAAAAAACAAGCTTTTAAATCACAATAAATGCTGGAAAATCTGTGTTTAGATGGAAAACAATTAAGTACAGCAAGAAAGTACAGAAAATTGATACTTAATCACTCCAAAGTCTCTCTTCTAAGCTGGAAGGCTTGTATCAGTTAAAGGCTTTCTAGTGCTACCCAGTAGGTTAGGTACAGGAAATATGTGAAACAAGCGCAGATGTGGTCTTTTAAACCAGGAAATTGAAAGAGACGTGCAAACTGTCCAAATGGTCAATAAACTACAATTTGAAAGAGACGGGCAAACTGTCCAAATGGTCAATAAACTAGAATTTCTGGGCCAAGAACCTCTCCTCTCATGGTAGACAGGCTACCTAGTGCTTACCACTTCCACTGATAAGCTAGAAGGCTTCCCTCCAACACAGAAAGGCTTGGAGGGCTCAGAAGCTTACCAACAGTCCTGGATACAGCAAGTCTGTATCTGGACTTGACTAGTTACAGGAAAGGCAGCAAACAAGCTTAGATTTTTTTTTTAATACAGAAAAGCAGCTAAAACAGCAGTAAATACAATTCAAATTGCAGTGCAGGCCAGCACACCTGAGTGTGTAGCAACACTACGGCAAATACAGTTCAAATAAATGCAATTAAATTAACAAGTGACTAAAAAACAATTGCAGAAGGCAATAAATTAGAAGGCTACTAACAAGCAGTAATAAGTGCTGAGTAAGAGCGACTGAACAGATAACAGCATGCAGAAGAGCAACTAAAACAGTTACAGTAAGAGCAACTGAATAATATATATATATATATAATTTATTTATTTATTCTGAGGGAGGGAACAGAGCAGGATTAAGAGGATACAGGAGTTGTCCTTCCAAAATGCTCTCTTTGTACAGAGTAGGAGTGCCTGAAATTAGAATATGATCTCACTACAGTCAGGTGAGTGAGCAAGTGAGATGGGCCCAGAAGGAGTATCCAAATACAAATCTACAAGAGGGTCAGGCAATTTCAGAGCCACCAACATTAGCACCAAAACAAGAACAGGGAAGGTGGGTGGGGAACCAGCTGTAGAGAGACAGCCACAACTTCAGTTGAGTTAATATTCAGTGAAAATACAAATAAATAAATTAAATACAGTGCTATATGAAAAAGAGCAGTTAAAAGTGTACTTAAATTCATTTATATGTCCAGTTGATTTCAGGTAGATGTTAGCTGGCCAAAACTCAGATTTTAAGCAGAGATAACTCAAAATGTACCACAAATATAAGGCAGGACAAAATATCAGTGATGAGGTGAAACTACCCCCCACTGCTATAATGGCTACACAGAAATTCTAACAAGTACTCTGTCGAGAGACAGCCACAACTTCAGATGAGTTATTATTCAGTGAAAAACACAAATAAATAAATTAAATATAGTACTATTTGAAAAAGAGCAGATAAAAGTGTACTTAAATTCACTTGTACATCCAGTTGATTTCAGGTCGATGTTAGCTGGCCAAAGCTCTTTGGAAAGTCATCTAATCCAGGGAACTGCTAAATTGACAATGGCCGCTGAGAACTGACCCAGTTGTTTGGCATTTGGGAACTCGTGTGTACAGTAACCTAATGTTTGACCAACATGTGCCCAGAGACATAAGAAAGTCTTTCTATATTGCACAGCTTATAAACAAATTGATTGTGACTATATCTAGAGATGTTAATTTCCCCCTTTACAAAGCCCTCATTAGGTCAAGCATTTTGTATAATGCCCCCTTTGGCATGTATCTGTCCAGACCCATGCAACAATTGGAATACCTACAGAGATATCTTGCTAGAGGGATACAAGTCCTAAACAACAGGTCTTGCATGGACCACCTCAAATATTTATCACTATACTCAGTATCCTATGTAGTACTTAGAGGTGATGTGTCTGGCATACAAGGCATCCTCTGACCTAATACAGATGTACCTACTGAACATCAGCAAGTCAAATTGCATCAGCAATACTCAGTCCAAGTATCTAAACTGAATGTTGTGGATAGATGGATATATATCACAGAGGCTACCACTGTTCCAGAACAGACTATCCATTCAAGTAAAAAAAAGCTCATCCCTGTCCATATTCAAATGCAACTTGGATCTAAGGATGGGTAAGGATTGCCCCTCGTGCCACTAATGGATAGTACAGTTCCTAAATGTTGGATCCCTTACATGGGTCCCCTCAAATTATCTATAGTATGATCACATTTATTCTCACTAGGGCTAATATACAATTATCAGCCATGGGATAGGTAAAACCAATCAGGAAATGTTAATTCAAGCACCAAAAGGGAAATTGGCTAAGCTTAAAATGTCCTCCAAGTGAACCTATGTTGTGGTAGTAAATAGTTTTAAAAAGTTGCCCTTTTAAGATCACTAAGTGCCCCTCTCACTCTCTGCCCCCACCCCTAGACTTCAACAGCTTCCGGCACCTCTGACCACTCTGGAAATATTCATAGGTTTTTAAATATTTTTATATTTAATTTCTGAGTCTGACCACATGAGATCTAGCATCTTGAAGTGATCCTGATTTTTAGTCTGGCTCTAGGTATCCCACAATGCAGTGCTTGTCTGTAAAACAATTACATCCCTCAGGCCTATTTCTTCCTAAAGCTCCTATCACTGCATTGATTTTACATGCATACACTGCTGTCTTTAAGTCAGTTTTAAGTAACATGTCATGCCATTCAGTGACTACTTATAACACAAACAGTGCAAATGCCACAGAACAGGCTTTCAAAGTGCTTTTTACTGCTGCTTCTTTTAAGAATGGCTAAATTGCAGTCTTTTGTGAAGCCTAAATTGGAATACTTTGACTCATCTATCATCCCCTTTCACAACTAACTTCCCTAGCTGTCAAAGTGTTAAGGGCAATTTGAGCTGTTACCTGCTGTGATAGACAGCTCACAGCAGGAGACTTGACTCATATACTGTTTCCTTGTTCTAGCCTTTATTTTATGTATGGGTAGGGGAAGGACCAGGGAGCTGTGACATCACAGCATGAGAGGGTTTTTAGGATGGCCATGACAGTGTTAGTTTGGGGAGGGGAATTGGCCAAAAAACTACCTGTATTCATTGGCCTTGATGATATCAATGACTTGGAGACTGCAGCAGGCTCTTCCAGGGTGGGATAAAAGTTTTTTGTAAGTGAAACCACCACAGTACAGCAAGGTACTGTTCTAGTGGACAGAAGCAGTCAATTTAAAATATTTTAAATGCTATAGTGTTGTTTATTTATAGCAAAGGCTGTAAATAGGGAGAAAAAGGACAGAGAAGTTGAGCATTTAATAACAGAATCCCATTGTTGTCCTTAACTCATTACAGCTGAGTGTGCCTCCAGATATTTCTGCAGTTACCTCCTACTGTGCCTCTAGGTGTCAAATGTTGCTCATTCATATTTGCATTAATAATTCTAAACCCATGCTGCATGCAAAGTATCAGAATATTTTATCTTGAAGCATACATGATGGCAAACATAACTATATTGATATTTGACCTCTGTCAATGAGTATTTGTTAGAACTGTAAGGTGATATCATCATTTTTTTAAAGGCTCAAGCCACATCCACTGGGAGTTAAAGGTATGCACTCAAAAGAGCTATACTAGAAAGAATGAGTTAAGAAATACACATGGACAAAGGTGATGAGATGTTTGGAGCACTAGTGACATATTTTATTTATTTAACATTTGTTTACTGGGAAAGTCCAACTTGGAACAAAGCCAATTTTCAGCGGATGCCCAGGGAGAAATGCTTCAGATGCATGTCTTTGAAACATGGGAGGAAACCTGAGAAAACCCACACAATGCAGGCTCCACACAGAAGGCACTGCAGACAAGAATCAAACCAAGGAACTGCTTGCTGGGAGGTGACAATGCTACCGCTGTACCACTGCTCCATCCTTACATTGTCTTAATAACGAGTGTCATATACTATGAATCATTTGCTTGGAAATGACACTTTCAGTGTTCAGCATACAGATGTAAGCGAATTACTGAGAATATTAAGAGAAGTAATATATGCCATATAAAAATATGACATTGAAGCAAAGTTATTAAATTGTGATATTCAAAAAGCATTTCACAATGTTCATCATTATGCTTTATGGAATATCCAGGGGAAAAATAAGACTTTTGAGCCATTCTTATCATATTTCTTAAGGAGTTATATGAAAATGCTACAATATTGACATTTGTAAACAGGTATTGTGGAAAAGAAATACAAATGAAACATGTAAGTACCTAACCAGGAAATCATTTACTCTGTTAATTAATGGAGTGGTTACAAAGCTAAAGGAAAAGGTTAAATAAGGAAGCTGGCAAATAAAAAGAAGAGAATTTATTCAGTTCCAGTTAGACTGGTATAAGAAACTATGTTAAACATTTTTTCAAACAATTAAAGGATAAACTGTTTTTGTCCTTGGTGCAGGCAGACATTTTGAGACAGAATGAAACATTAGTAAACATGGTTTTGATATAATACAGCTTTTATGAGATGAAGCAAAATTAAAAAGTTGATTAAATACAGTGGTTAAGATGAGTTTGTTGATGACGTGCAGTGGAAGATGTGGGGAAGTTATACTTAATACAAAATATGACAACAAAGATGATTTAGATAAATTGTGATTTTCTTTATGAAACAATTGATGAGGAGAAAAAGGAAAATGTAATATTCTATTTAGATTTTTTTGTATAAATGTATATAAAATGTGTTTGCTGTAAACTGATCTGAATATATGTAGAGCTTGCCATCCCAGCTACACTACTGACCTATTATTTCCACTTCGTTGAGAACCCTATGGTCTATTCATTTCCATGGCAGTGATGAGTGTGTGTACTGGGAACAATGCTATTCATAAGATTATAGGAGGTTACTAAGCTAACAGCCAGAGGGCCCTTACAAGTCTAGCCAAGTTCAACCCATGTTCCTAATGGTATCTGGTTCAAGCAGACACTAAAATCAGCACCTATTACCCCTGCCCAATATAGGGACAGGTGGAACCCCTGGGGTGAATTTTTGGTTACCCATCCAATTGTCCAAATTCCGCTTAAATAGGGCCAATGAGGGGCTTTGTTTAACATGAATAGGAAGCTTGTTCCAAAGGTGGGGCAACCTCTGTGAGACAAATCTGTCTCTCCAGAAAGTTCTGTTGATATCACATACCAGGTTAAGGTCCTTTGAGTGAGTGACCTATGTGCCATTTGACTTGCGAATGTGCAGCATTTCCATGAAAGCTGGGTCAGAGATTGCTATATATGCAAGGCACAATTCTGTATGACACAGAGTAAAATGACAATGATTTCAATCTGTCAGCATAAGACAGATCTTGAAGACCCTGAATTTTCTTCATAGGGAACCTTAGTGGTCTATCCAGTTGCTGCAGGTGTTTGGAAAGGAACATACGAAAGGGAGCATTGTACTCTATTATTGGCCTGATGAGGGAAGAGTACAGGGGGGGGGGGTTATAACCTCTTTTTTTTCTGGAGGCAATGCCCTTACTTATTAGCTGAGAAATATAAAATGCCCTTCTTACCACTGTGGAGGCATGGTGATCGAAGTTAAAGTTGCTGTCAATGTGTGTGCCCCAAGCTCTCATGACTGACAGTGTGCTTAGGGTATTGTTATTGATGTAGCAGTTTGAAGGAACATCACCATTGCTGAAGGAGATGATAATGCATTTTTTCCATTAAGTTTAAAACCATGACTTTGGAACCAGTCATTAGTACGCATAAGACCTTCTTGCAAGATGTTGACATCACTCGGGTTTCAGTGAACCCTCCCAGTTTGCAGTCATCAGCAAACTTTGTCAGCCAGAGTCCTTTAGTTTTAGCCTGTACTTTGGAGAAATAGATTCCACACAGTGGGGGATTCAGAACTGATCCCTGTGGAACATCACTGGTTACGGGTCTGCTGGAGAAGGTGGAGTCCCCTTTTTTGACTGTATGAGTTCTATCAGTTAGCCAGTTTGCAACCCACCTGACAATTTATGGGTTGATACCCAGCTGGGTGAGTTTGTCAATGATGCCTGAGTGGGAGATTGTGTCATAGGCCTTGCCTAAGTCTAGGTAGGCTGTATGCACAGATTTCTCCTCATTTAGGGCTTAGGTGACTGTCTTGAAGAAGTCCACCAAGTTTAACAGGCATGATCTCCCCTTGACAAAGCCAAACTGGGTGGGGTCGAGCATTTTGGAGATTTCCTATATCTTTGTTAATAAGATTCATGATGATTCGTTCCATAGCCTTGCAGATAAGGCTGGTCAGGCTAATGGGTCTTTAGTCCCTAGGGTCCGTGGATGCACCCCATTTGTGCAAGGGGATAATGGTAGCTGTTTTCATTCCACGGGAATGAAGCCAGTGCTTAGGCTGTGATTGAACAGCGTGCTCAGTGGTGATGCTAATTCCTGTTTTAACCAATGTAGAACACATCCCAGGATGTTGCCATAGAGGCAGTGTTTTTGGCCTTTGAGAGGGCATTTAAGACCTGCTCCTCAGCGATACTAGGTGGGGGAAAGTTGTTTGGGATGCTTTGGGGTATATGTGGCAGGGACAAGGGAGTGAAGTTTTCACTGAACCTGTCAGCCAGCAGGTTTGCTGTATCCACAAGTTCTAAATATGTAGTACCATTAACTATGAGTTCAGCACAAATCTGGGCCTTACCTTTGAGGTTACAGATGTAAGTAAAGAATGCCCTGTTGTTATCCTTAGTTAGGGAAGCTAATTTGGATTCATAGTTAGCTTTGGATGACTTCACTAGGAGTCTCATTTGCTTGTTTAAGTTGAGGGGGACTGTTTCCAGTTTTGAGACCATTTCTTCCTACACTTAGACAGCAATTTCTTTCTCCTGTTGTATTGATTAATGGCAGTTGTCCACCAGGCACATCTGTTTTTCCTTGAAGATCTTGCTTTGGTTCTATCAGGTATGGCAGAGTCAATACAATTGTGCAGGTGTTTGTATAAAAAGCATTGGTGTATAGCTCAGCATAGGTGTCTGTTCCAACAGTAGGGGGAGGGACTGTGAAGCTATTTATGCAGTCATGTAAGAGTTGTAATTGGCCTTAGAGAAGTTTTTTAGTCTAGTTTTTGCTATGAGGGGTCTCATGCTATAGTTACTTCTAGCAGGACTGATTTGTGGTCAGATCTCACCAGGGATGGCCACACAGTGGGGGTGTTGCAACAGTCTCCCATGTTGGTTGCAGGTCCAGGATCTTTGAGCCCCTTGTGGGTGCATCAGCATTCTGGTCCAGGGCAGTGGAATTAATGAAGTCCAGGAACATTTGGGCAAGTGAGTTAGAACATGGCTGGAGTTTTCCTTGCAGCCCTTACTGCTTTTGCATGTCCATTGGAATCCAAGAGATTGAAGTACAGTTGGCCTTTTGATGCATGCCACACCTCCACATGTCTTTCATCAATTTGACAATGAACCTCCCAACTTGTTGTCAAGTACTTCCCAAGCTGCCACTCAGAACTCTGCCATGGAGTACGTATCCATAAGTATATACTCCTCCCTCCCTTCCATTGAAGAAAGGCATAAGCTTCATCATTCCTCACCTCTTCATCCAACTGCAACAGCTGCCTCAGCCAGAAGTCGAACTTTGGTTGCCTGGGTCATAGTCAGAGCTTTATCCCTTTATGCCAGTGAAACTGAATCATTACATTCTGAAATAATTGTAAATAACCCCTGATCTTCTGTTCAGTAGATGCCGTAGGACCTTTACCATCTGCATTATGTACTCCCAGTTCAGGCAAATAAAACATACATTTCATGTCTATATCAAAGAAAGACATCTCTGAAATGCAGACTCACATGATGCACTCTGCCATCTCAGTGCTGAAAACTGAATCCAGGCACCTGTACTGAGAACAAAACCCATGTCAATTACCTACCTCAAAGCCTCCTGATATGTGCAGAATTAGGACCCACCCCCCAAAAAAAATGATCCTCTCACATGAGATTTCTAATAACCAACCTAATCTATCAGACAAAATGATTATCTGACCATTTTTTTTCCTGATTCCTAAGATCACACATTTCAGAGATGAGAGGATGGGATTAATTGCATAACCCTTAAATATAATGCAAGGACTGTCCTTAAGAGGCATACTACCACTCCATCGGATTCTTGTCTTTAGGCACAGGACATAAGCGTTAAAAGGAAAAGCTGAACTGTGCATATTCATATATGTAAAAATAATAGGGGCTTTCTTCTTAGTACAATTGTAACTGTAATTGATATAGCAGAGAGAGAAAATGATTTGAGAGAATGCCCTGCAACAAGATTGAAGAAACATAATTATGAAACTAATGCTAGCCTTATTAACCTCAGTCATATCTTGCTTTATTTAAAGTGAGTGATTTATATTTCATATTGTGTCACATACCAATTTATTAAAAGACTTAGCTTTGATAATATTATTCTGTGATAAATGTATTTTCATATTATAATTGTGTTTAAGAATTTAAATGACTCACCTGTTAAGAAAGTATTTTCTTCATGAATAAATCGTTGCTGTTCATGCTGCTTTTCTTTGCATTTTATACAAAAGCAAAACATTTATATCTTAACATTAACATCATATCCTTATTAGGAATCTGAACTGCTTTATCAATCAGGATTTATCATCGCAGCAGCATGTATGAATTTAATGTTACATTATTCCTTAAGCTATACAGAGATATAAATGTACTTTTGCAGATTTTGACCTTTTTGAAATAGGCTGTATTTTGTAATTGCATATTCTTTCTAGAGCAGAAAGTAGCTGGGGATACTCTTCCTAACCCTGCAGCCTCCAGTCTATCTACTTTGAAACTCTATCAGCTTTAGTCTTTTGTCAGTTCTACCTATAGTCAGAATGTATGTGTATGACCCAAAGGGCTCAAATAAGATGTCTTAGTCTGATTCCAACTTTATGGCATTTTATACACTGACGTCATAGCAAAGTATTAAAACTTTTTTCCTTATGAGGGTAAACAAATGCACTGGAGTACTGAAGTACCCTAAGATGTACGTTCTACCTATAATAGCAAACCTGAAACCATGTCTCTGATGGAAAACCTTGGTAGGTAGAAAGGTGATATTACTCATGCCACATCTCCACATGTCTTTATCAGATGGACACTGGACCTGTCCTACTTGTTGTCAAATACCTCCATAGTATCCACCTGGAACTCTGCCACGGAGTATGTATCCATATGTATACATCCCTCCCTCCCTTTCATTAAAGAAATTATCTCAGTTTTCAAATGAGAATGTTCATTTTTCAAGGCAAATAGCGTCTTGTGGTAAACACAGGGAGAGAATCCACTAACCCAATTTAATGTCCCAGATTTGGTTGAATATGCAAACCTGCATTATATATGTGAAATTAACATTAATTTGGGGGTACAGCACACTCTGTATAAGCATACATAACACAGAAATGGTTCGTTGGCAACTTAGCTAATTAACATTACAGATTACAATCAGACAGTGACTTCTGATTACTACAACCCACATCTAGTAGTTCAATGACAATTTCTTAGCTCCAGTATTATATTTGCATCGTGCTAATGTTTTTGGATTGTTGCTCTACCACATCAGAAAATACTGAAATAATTTTTATCTTTACTTGGCAGCCAATACAGAAAAGAAAAGTAGCAGTTATGTTTTGGATGGTGTAGTTTAGGAGGCATTCTCTTGAGAAAAGATTAAGACTTATCAAATTTCAGCTTTTTTGTTTAAGAAGCAGTCAGTTTAAGCTTTTAATATGTGGTAGCATGACTTGCAAGTTCCTTTTCACAGTCAGTGGCTTAGTTTAGAATAGTTCATTCAAACAGCAGAGGAGTTACCCACTTTGTTGCAAGGAGGTTAAGCCAAAAAGTAGGGACAGTTGCAGGCATGTCTGAGAACAGCACAAGTGAACATAGAAGTACATGTACTACGCATGCAAATGTACACTTTGTGCATTCAGACATGTTTGGCATAACAGTGATGAAACTGGCAAACTATAAATACTATAAATTTACCACCTAGAGGAAACAGTGTTTGGATGAACAGCAGGGCTAAAAAAAGTTCTTCTCATGGGTAGGGGACATCTTACAGTTGTGTCAGTCATGTAAGACACTTACTGTGTGTTCTGTCAGAAACTTATCAAAGAAGGAATTTGTCAGATATCCCATCTTTGTGGTTTTACAATGGCTAACAAGGGGGATAGGGTCTAGACTGATATTTTAAATAGAAGATCTTGGAAAAGAAGTGAATTACTTTTAGTACTTGCCCAGGATGAGGAGATTTACAGACATCCAAGTGATTGGGAGTTGGCCTAATGGGGTTGGATCTTGGTATACTGGTTAAGGTGCTTATGTTACAGACACAAGGTACAAGGTTTGATTCTCACCTTTGGGAAACTGGTTAGGTTTAAAATGACCTGCAAGGACAGCTAGCCTAATACTTACTTATAAACAGTAAACACCACAAAGAGTACACATGGTGCATGGGGTCTATATTATATATTCAAAGTTTCAAAACTTTGAATCCCATATGTTCGACAACATATGATTGAAGTTTGAAACTTCAAATATATAATCAAACATAAAAAAAATTAAAACTTACCTTAATGCTCTGAGCAGGGGGTCAAGCCCCCCTGCACTCGTACACCCCTCTACTTAAATATATCAACTCCAAGATTGCACTTCAGTGCAAAAAAGGGAAATTCTCCCATTCTGCACCATACAGCGTGGTTACATTTAACCTTCAAACTTTTCAAAGTTCAATCATATGGTGTCGACCATATGATATTAGAACTTTGAAAAGTCTGTTCATGTAATAGTAACCCGGTGCATGCCCTTCTCCAGCTGCCACTTCCTCTGAAGAAAAGAGATGGTGGCTGTAAAATGATGTTTAGATGATGTGGAATACTAGATGTGGCTCAAATGTGTTTGACTACAGTGCACTGATGGTTGTAGGACCTGAAACTAGCCATTCAGTCAGCATGAGAGGCTGACCTATTACTTGCCAAGAAAAAGGGCCGAAGAACCCCCAAAAAATGTGAAGATTTTGCTGACCCATGTGGATCCTTCAAGATGGAAAGCAGACAAAACATGCCAGAGATCCATCCTGTGCACTCTAGATCACAATTTCAGCGAGAGGCCAAGGAGGTGAGTTCAAGTGTCCCTTTTAGAAATTGAGACTACCTACCTATATACTGTAAAATCAAATTAAGGTGTGAAATGACAGTTAGGAGAATATCCAAAATAGTGGATGCATGGAAAATAGATCTCACAGACTCAGAGGAACACACACCAGTGGTTTTGAATGAAAGAGACCTCACAAAGCCACTACTGGAAGAACAGGTCCCTGAGTAAATCACTATTAAACAAATGTGCAAGGGCAGATATGTTTTCAGATACTCAGAAGAAATTTTAAAATAATTAGCTGAGTAAGTAAATCTGAGTTTTGTAAAACTTGGAAAAAATAATCAGTTTATTTCAAAATATAGTTTAAATGCAGCTTAGCATTTATCACACTGTATAGATCATCATCGTCTCTGCTTCTTTCTGATCTTTATCCTTACTCAGCCTATGGTTTTAAGTGCTCCTTGCATTATAATCAACACTCATTTTGTATGGTTATTTGTGTTAAGAAAATAATTGCCCTGGGCATTCCCTTGGCACAGAGTGGTATGGCCCTTCCATTGATCTGGATGACCTGTGTTTGAGTAGTGGCATGGGAGCTGGAGGTGCTGCATAGAAAGAATGGGAGTGAGAGGTTTGTGCCAGCTCATCCATCCTGGGGGGAGGCAACCTAGGCTGTCTGCAGCAAGCAACTCACATGCCTGGCCAGCTACATAAGTAATGAGATGCTTAGTCTATAAGCAACCATGTATCTCCTGAGGACAGAGATTGCAGAGCTGCCAATTCTGCAATGTGGTGGTGTGAGTTGGTAGACACCCTCTGGTAGCATTTTGATGTTGCACTAGCATTCTCAATCTTCTCACTGGTGCAGGACATGGGTTGGGGTGAACCCAGGGAGGTTAAGGCAGGGTCTGGTAAACCCAATGAATGAGATGAACAGTTTCTGCCCAGCAATAGTCAGCTGCAGACAGAAAGAAGAAAAGAAGAAAAGAAAATATTTGCAATGCCAATGCATTCATTACTGAGACTTTAAGCATAATTTCTGTTGCTAAAGTGTAGATCTATAATAAGATAATCTTTCTGTTCACAGCTGTAATAGTAAGTTCTGCTGGTGTACGCAAGGAGCACTAAACCAAAAGCTCTGAGTTTGATAAAGCAAGGGAGTGAAGAAATGCTAATTGTTGTGTAGAGACTGGTGTTCTAACTGCTTAAAAGTTTAATTCCAAATCTGTTGTGCAAATGGTGCAAGCTGATAGTGGCTCTGAAATAATGAGAATCCCCGTTGTCACATACCTCAGTCTAATAATGTAGTCTATTTCAGTAGTTATCCATGGATGCAAAGAACTCCATATTAATGTGGGCAGTGGGCAGGGAGACTGTGCATCCCACTAAAGATAAGAGCAGAGGATGTCCATACTGATAATGAGAAATGTGCTCTGAATCAGTGAAAAATTCTGCCTAGCAAAGATCTTAATTTGTTTTTGCAATATACAGCTTGTGAGTCAGAGTATTTTAAATCCAATCAAATGCATAGCATGCCTTGAGGAGTTGGAGAAAATTACTTGTAGATTATCTATGCTTTTAGTAAAAATATGCTTATAGTAAACATGAGCAAGTATGAGCACAGATGCCTAAAATGCACTAATGACCGACATTCGTATAAAGGGCGGTATTTCTGTGTTAATAGAATGGGGCTCACTAACTGAGAAGTTAGTAAAACTAAATGAATTGGTGGTATAAAAAACATGTACTGAAAAGACAGCGGGGGATTTAATAAAGCCTACACACTTTTTTTCTGTGTAGGCATTGTGATGTGTTACTAACACAGCCACAAACATTTTTAGATTCAGTACTCAGCTGCTGAATGGAGTGCACAAGCTTGCCAAGACAGAAACTTCCATGGCATGCAAATCACCTCATAAGCAGATGAATCTCATGAAAATGAGGCAGGCAGACTGATCCAGCAAGCAGATAGCAGCTCTGCAGACCATGTGCCAGTGTCCATAGTGTACAGAGAAAAATTCCTTGTACAGGAATATAGATAGAAACAATACAGATAAATGGACAGAAATTACATAGCAAGTACAGATATGAGTGAAACTATCCTCTGTGTGTCTGACAAATTAAAGGAAATAAGTTAAATTAAAAGTATTTTATTTTAATAATCTGAGCATGTTTGCGCAGCATGCTGCAGTGCACAAACATGCTTTATAAATAAATAAATAAAATAAAAACTTGAAAAAAACATTAATATTATGTGACAGAAATGTATTACAGGATCCTGCATGGAGTATCTGCAATGGTGCATTGGTGCTGTTGCTAACATGGTAGGGCTTTGAAGCGTGCAGTTTCCAGGCTGTGAGCATGGATTCCTGTGCAAATGAGGTGGAGTTACTAAATGTGCAAAGGGGTAATTGCGTATGCATATCCCTTTCGTGTAGGCAGGGAACCATGTTGTTGTTTACAGAGGAGGCAGCTGACATCAGGGGATGTGTGTCCAATAACTTCTAAGTTTATTTCAGTCTGTTTGTATGGCCAGCCATCATGCTGAGTGTAACCTTGCAGGGGAGTGTTTGAACTTACTTCTGTGCTTTATTTAGCTAAGGGAAGCAAGTTTCAGAGTGTTTGCATGGCACAGAGCATGGACGTCTGAGGGGGGTGTGTACAGTGACTGCTAAGCTTTGTTTATCTATGGAGCATGTATTTGCATGGCACGCCACAGTGTTGATTGTATCTAAAAGCCAGTGATATATGAATTAGTTTTAATCTCTGTTTTACTTAAACTAGGGCCATTAAATGATGTTAATGATATACTAGGCAGGTGGAGTGCATCATAGGTAGCCAATCACATAGTCAGCACCTACAGTAGAGCACTATAAAGTATGTATACACCTTACAATCTGATTTTCCCCCATACTCTGTATCACTGGCGTACAGACTTGGGAATTTTGACTGAGAGAATGCTAGGGGCTGCTGCAGGTCTGCTACATCTGTATGTGCTAGAGGGCGAAGTCAATGCTGCTGCTACTGACAGTAGGCCTAGACAGAGAAGGAGAAGAGTGTTCAGGCCCAGGGCAACAATCCCAGAGCTACATAAGCTGGAGATTGTAGAGTGCTACAGGGTACACAGAGACATACTATAAGAGCTCTCTGAGCTCTGCCGCCCTCAACTCAGACACAGAGCCAACAGAGGGGAACCCATCCCAGTGGAAACAAAGGTATGTGTCGCCCTTAGGATACTAGCTACAGGCACTTTCCAAAAAACAACTGGGGACATGATGGAGATCTCACAGACATCTGCTTCTAGGGTACTCCAGTTCCTAGATGCCATGCTACCACATGCCAGTGAGCACATTTCTTTTCCCCTCATCCCTGAGGTGAGAGCCATCAACACTTCTACTATGTAGCATACTACCCTCAGGTACTGGGTGCCACAGATTGCACTCATGTACACATCAAGTCACCACCTGGTGTGGAGGGTAGAAGCTACTTTGACCACAAGGGGTACCACTCCATCAACCTCCCAGGTCATGCATTATCATGAATGTGTGTGCTGGCAGCCCTGGCAGTTATCATGAATCCCATATCTAGCATGCATCAAAGCTTTACCAGATGTTTGCTAGGGAGGACATCCCACATTTCCATTTACTGGGGGATGCTGGCTATGCACTGGAACATGGATGATGACACCCATCAGAAATGCACACACACCCACTGAAGAATACTTAAATAAGGCACATGCACAAACTAGGAACATCATAGAGCATGTGTTTGGGCTTCTGAAGTCACAGTTTTGGTGCCTCAATATATTTGGTGGACCCCTGCAGTACTCTCCAGCCACATGTGCACATATGTTCACAGTATGTGTCATGCTACACAATATGATCCTGTGGAAACAGCTGCAGCAGGATTAACAAGGATGAAGGGATACACAGCCCCCCACCAGTGCCTAGGTCACTACAGCCACAGTCACATTAGGACTTGGAGGAAAAAACCCTGATGACGTCCCTGTAGGCAGATGTAGGTGTGCCCAGTATGTCTTGGCTTTGGCAAAGAGACAAAGACTAGGGCCCTAGGGCCTGACACCTTACTCCTATTCACATACATATATTAAAATTGTTGATGCCAGACAACACACACAAGCTGTGCCTATATATGTATTGGCTGTGTACTGCTTACTTCACACAGAACCAGTCCTGAACTACAGTTCTGTCAACTCCTGCATTCGCGAGGTAAGTCTCTAACCTACACACTACTTGAAAGGATTACTATAATGTACATACATACAAATATTTCAAGCACCCATAAGATAGTATCGTATGTAAGTATGGAAGTAACATCTACATGGGACTACAGATACCCAGTCCAGTAGTGTGTGTTCCCTAATAATCACTAGGCCTCATGATGTGAATATTCATTACATCAGTCAGGAGATATGTTAAACAGAGGGTCACATGATATTTAGACTACTGTCTATCCCAGCAGATCATGTGTTGTTGTTCTCCCACCCCCAACACAGCAGTGTCCCCATATAGCTGCCTTAACAGTAAGTCAGCAATGGTATATCAACAGACCAGGTGATCTCAGGGCTGTAACACAGAACTCCATCACACATTGTATGTCACAGGTAATGCAGGAATAACAACATACATATTTATGCAGTTGATTGTGTGATGAATGACTCCAGTCTATCTAGCAGCTTGTGTGACTCAGTGGACTTGGGAAGTAACCATGGGTGATGCTGTTGATGCTTCTAATCTGAGAATAGGCACATCTTTTGCATGTGGGGTCTTATTATGTTGGTGTTTTCATAGACTGCCAGTCTGTGTGTGGTGTAACTCTATGAACACCAGTCACATATCACATACAGCAGTCAGCTGGGGAATGCTGTGGCCATATTGAGTGATCTGCAGTACTGCAGAAACAAGGACAGATGTCAATGTCTGAAACATACCTCTCAACCCCTTAGTGTAAACAGTCTGTTCACAGCCTGACAAAATGGGGGAACAAATGCTCACAAATAGGGGCATATGTTAAATACTGCTCTCATAAACAATTGCTAAAATAGCAGGGTTCATTTCAACAGACATGTTTTGAAGGATTTGAAGTCAGACATTCAAATGTATCACTATTTAGTGACTTAAATCCTATGTTCATCCAAGTGATTTGCCAGAACACCACAAACTGTATGAGGAACACTCCAAAAACTATTAGTCAAACAAATTCTGCAAAACCCTGGACAGTTGAGGGGTATAGTCTGTAACACACAAACTCACAGACTGGAGTACAGGTATGTGTGGCCTGGAGTCACTTTATAAGTATTAACAGTAACACTGGGCATGCACAAACACTTAGTTAAAATGAGTGCAATTCTGTTGCCCTGTCATCAGACTGACCTGTTATGTATAGATATGTCTACACATACAGACAAATATATATACATTTCCATCTGTCACTATCTTTCTCCCAAATACACAGCATATCTGTCGCTATGTAATGTCAAATAGGTATATATATATATATATATATATATATATATATATATATATATATATATATATATATATATATATCAAAATGATACACAGACTTTTCCCATATTTCTACATAAAACATATACATATCATACACACACATAGCTGCATTTATATATACATCCCTGTTAATTACATAAATATGTGTGTGCATGTCTGTATTGTCCTACATACCATAATAATGGTGAGTAAATCTGCACTATCACACATCCATAATCCAATTACCTACAGACCCCTGTGCCTGCTGGATGTCACCATATTGAAAGATGCAGGTGAGGGTGGTGTAATGTATAATGTTGTCAATGCATGTATGGACAGGGCACATCTTTCCTGCCCACATATTTGCTTATCTAAAAGCAAGCAGCCACATATGGCCATACTGGTAAGTGTATACACATAGCTAGGATAATAACAATTATCCCACTACTAGGATACTAGATGCAAATAACAGTATGAAGCAATATCACTCTGCAGATCACAAATGCTGTTCAACACAAACCTATTTTGTGTAATGCACAAGTACTGTGCCTGCAATCACATATAAAATAGACTCAACCTGTGGTGTTTGCAATAAGTACTGTGATCTGTAGTGAATAAGACTAGATAGGTAGGGGTTCTAATCTCACTGCAGGGTACTTGCTGTGTGTGTGTGTGTGTGTGTGTGTGTGTGTGTGTGTGTGTGTGTGTGTGTGTGTGTGTGTGTGTGTGTGTGTGTGTGCGTGTGTGTGTGTGTGTATCCCTATACAAAGCAACTGTCATGCCCTCACAGGCTATCCACCTTCAATGGTTATGAACTTTTTGGCCCTGTAGCCTGCTGCTGACTTCCACACTGCCCTCTTCTACATGGCCTGATGATGTCATCCACCTTAAGTCTACCAGCTGACAGTGTAGCATCCGGACTTAAGGTGTGGCACATATGATAAATGCTGTGATCTATAGTGTGTAAAACAAGATAGGCAGGGGTTCTGATCTCAGTGCAGGCTACCTGATGTTTGTGTATCCCCCTGCAAAACAACTGCCATGCCCTCATGGGTTATCCACACTTTTTGGCCCTGTTAACTTACTGCTGGCTTCTAAACAACCCTCTTCTACAAGGCCTTAAGATTACCAGCTGACAGTGTAATATCAGACATAAGCCATTGCATGTGCAATAAATACTGTGACTTATAGTGTGTAAGACTAGATAGGGAGAGGTTCTAATTTCACCCAAGGCTACTTGGTGCATGTGCACTTTCAGCTGGCATATATATGATCACCTTGGTAACTTAGAAATAGGTAGGGTTTTGCAGTATTTTATTTGTAGTGTGTGATATGGCCCCCAAAGGACTGACCACAACAATGCCTGCTGATGTCGTCAAGTATAATATGTCCTGAACTGATAGTACTAGCACACATGAGGTGTGTTGCGGGCATCACTTAGTGTGATATGTAGTGCATACCATTACATAGGTAAGTATTTTCATCTACATACAGCCAACTTGCAGTATGTGTGTACCTTGGCATGTCCCGTACACCGTGATTGGAAGTGGTGCTAGCCTCAATGTAGCCATGTTTGTGTGCGAGCCTTTTACATCATGTTATGGAACCATAGGACATTTGAACTTCGCTATCATAATAGCCATACAGCCTTCACAATCATAGACATCTTTATACCCACAGTTACAGGACCAGCACATATTGCCCCAGTCCAAAAGGGGAACAGGCAAATTCCCTGTGTTGAGATGACAGTCACACAGCCAGTCAGACAGATGGCATGTGCTGAGGTGCACTCAGGTGCTCTGTGTGCCATTAGGCAGGGTTCTTTTTATAGGTTCATAGGTGTGTTTAAGTCTGCTTGGCAAATCTGTCCCACAATCATGTAGTACTAATGTCACATACGAGGTTAATGTCCTTATAGTGAGTTATCCATCTACTATGCCTCCTACAGATAGGCAGCATATGCAATCAAGCAGGGTCACCCATTGCCCCATATGAAAGGCACAGATCACTTCTGAGTACTCTTTATGCCACAGGTGACTATGACACGCATTGCAGACCATACCCATTGAACACATACTGAAGAGGTGAAGTGTCCTTGTGAGGGACCAAACTGATATGTGCAATTAACAGTACTGCTTAGAAAGGTACATCACCAAATGCCCATTGCACTCAAGATATTTGCATGCTGAGGGAAGAGTATTTGGGGGTTATGAGTATGCCACCTACAGGTGACTTTGGCCTCAGCTATGCCATATAATTCCTGCTGTATCATTGTAAAGAAATGGTGATCTAAGGCACATTAGGTGTAAACATATGTGGCCAGGTCTGTGTGTCCAGTCTATTCACCCCTGAGTATGTACATCACATGTTGTGACTGATGAGCTACTTACCAGGTACATAGGTCTAACTGACAAAAATGACACTACATATATATTTGCATGGAGTTTATGGCCATTAGTATGTCGACAGGCAAGTGTTCACAATACCCTATTGCAGGATAGTGACATACCACAGAGACTCTATGAGTGCTCACAATTTGCAGGCATCAGCTAACATTGTTAGCCATACTCAATCAGTAGTCATATGTATCGTGGTTGAATGGATTTCAAGCAGTAGAGGGCCCAGGACTGCACCCTGTTGAGCACTGCTGCTTACAGATCAGCTATTGGAGGAGGTTGTCCTTATTTTGCATATTCTTGCCAGCAATGGGCCACTCAGTGACCCCTAGAATGACAGTATTGTGGATGCCTAAGTGGGCGATTTGTAAATATTGCCAGAGCAGATGATATAGTCAGATGGCTTGACTTAGTCTAGGGGGTTGTATACCCTGAGGTACCCTCACCCAGGTCCATGGTGACTGCCTCAGAAACTTCCACCATGTGTAACAGTAATGCTCCCCCTGTCACACATCCAAACTATGTACAGTCAACTGTGTTTAGAACACATATTATGTGTGATGATTAGCTCCATGATGATCATCCCTATGGGCATACAGATATGGATACTCAGTCAAAGTGTATAGTTATGCTGGGCAGTGGATGCACCACCTCTGTTCAAGGGTAGAACAGTTGCTGTTGTCCACTCAGAGGGTGTGCAGCCACTAGTGTCAGTATGATTGCAAGGGTTTCCCAATGGTGTTAGTCATCCTTGTCAGATCACATGTGGGATCCACCCTGAAATGTTAGCATATGCAATAGATGTTGTGTAACTTCCAGCGAGAGGCCAGTTATGAACTGTATATATGGAAGTTATGGGACAGGTTGCAGGAATGTCATGTGTCACATGTGGCGGGGATAAGGGAGTGTAGTTAACCTAGATAATGTAGATGTACAGGCTAGGTAGGAGGACAGACCCATCATATGTGGCATCATGACATATGAGGTCACAGACAATCTAGGCCTATCCTTTGAGGTAACACATGCAACTAAACTGTTTGTTATGGTTCTGCTTTATGTGGGTGGCTACTTTTTTCACTTACCATGCCCACACAACATCACAGCAACACTATGTGCTTCTTTTAGCTGAGGAGATCGTGCCTGCATGTTAGGGGTGGTAGCCTCACCCAACTGTCACACAGCACTGTCCACCTGTTATTGTACAACCTGCTAATGGTGGTTGTCTACCAGTCAGGTATGTTGAGCCATGATGAGCCTGTGTTCTTCCTGTCATGTACAGCAGAGTTCATGCAGTTCTAATGCTGCTGACATAATGCATGGGTGGAGAGCTTTTCATACCTGCCTGTCCCATCTGAGGGGATGTGCAATCATACTATTTCTACCATCCCACAGGAGGTAATACATGGCTGTCTTGACATATATGTATGTACTGTCTGCAAGGGGGGAGGGGGGCACATGTCAGTAAGTCTAAGGAGACTGATCTGTGACCAGACCACACCAGGGAGGACCTCACATTGGGAGTGCTGTACTAGTCACCCATATTGGTAAACACATGATGCAATATGTTGATTCCCCCATGGGGATGCCATGGCTCTGCTGCAAGGCATTGTAGGTAAGGACTTGGACCATCCTTTGGGCAAGTGAGCTGCAGCATGACTAAGTGACACAGAGTGTACACATTGCACCTCCCTAACATCTTTGTCCTCTGACAAGACACTTTACATGACTCTCTTCTTGCAACATGCTGGAAGTAACTGCAGTACTGACTTGCACAGAGGACAACTAGCATTTTAGTGTCAAGTGGTGTCCCTAGATCTTTGAGTCATGTCACCTGAAATGCCATGACAGGAGTTAGCATAGGTACATGCACCTACACTGTTGTTCACCTACTGACACTGGAGCAAACACTGTTAGTTTTTCTCCAGGCCAGATCATGCCTACTGACTGTAACTGGAGGAGCTCATTGACTGTTATACTATGCAATGGATGTCAGACATATATCTCACTCCATCAACCATGACCTGACAAGGTGTATGACAATATTAGGCCAGCTGTCCTTGCTGAAAACTGTGTACATCATGCACAGAGTGTTATGTCATCTGGTGTCTGACAGTCATACTCTGGGAAAATAGCATTGGGAGACCTATGCCGAAATGATGCCAGTCACGTGTGGAGTTCACCATCCTCCATTATTGGCATACCCCATCTACCTATTCCCCCTCTACAGTCACAGCCACTGTTGGTGACCTCTGGCTGAGTGCATTAGTAGGTGATTGCATATTGGGAGCTGTCACAGAATTCCACAGAGAACCAACAGTTATCCAGCCTGGTGTAAGACACAGTCAGTTTTACTCTGAGCAACTGATGAAGACTAACTGCCAATGACTGCACAATACTATGCTGTGGGAAATCATCCACCCCTGAAAATTACTTGAGTGCCTGCACACTGCACACAGATGAGCCATTACTCATGGGGTTAAGGACACAGACAGTAATGTAGCCTTTAACTCTCACTGGTCGATAAGATATGGGGATGCATTCACTGTTGTACAACCTATACCGACAGGTTTGGGATGTACATCGCAGACTGTCACTGCTATACTGACTGTGGCAGTCATCACACCTATCATTGTATGCAATGGCACCCTTCCTATGTCACTACACAGGCATAATGTACACCTGTAGCAGCCACACAGGTCCCATGGTACACTAATACACAGTGTATATAACCTGTCCTATGGAGTCTGTGTCATGACCATACATTTGTAGTCTGTCTCCTAAGTGCTTTGGAGGGTATGCTTATGGCTCCATACAGGGAAATGTCAAATCTCACTGCGCACCTCCCATGTAGCCATGACAGGACTAACACATGTCTCACCTGTTCTATACGAATACAACATCACTGTGGTATACATAGTACATGCTGGAGAGGCAGGTGTGTAACACAGACAGTACACCCTATATGAAACAGGACTCCCATGCATGTGAAACACACAACTGCTGTGACTCAGCATGTGCAGGTTACAAAACGAGATGCAGAACATGCCAATCATAACTGGTGTCGAGCAACTTCATTTCATTGCACCGATGGCAAGGATGACAGAAATGTGTCACAGGTATCATCACTTTCACAGGGTGTTGCGTGGGGGTGCATGAGGCCTAGGCTGACCCACATGTGATGTGAGTCAGGAAGGAAGGCAGGTAAGATGGACCATGAAAAGGTGCAGTGTTTGTCTGTTGGTGACCTGCATTTGACAGTGGTGTGTGTGTGTGTGTGTGTGTGTGTGTGTGTGTGTGTGTGTGTGTGTGTGTGTGTGTGTGTGTGCGCGCACATGTACACAGTCAAGCTCAGTGATAGCCCTACATATGTGTGTGTTGGACAGCTTTAGACCATACATGGTATAGTTGACAGTTAACCATCTCCGGCCCCAAACATGGGAACTGCCTCTGCCAAGAGTTGCACTGGCACCTCCATGCCAAAGGTCAGAAATGGTGCCAGTACCTGATGGTGACTGCTGTTTGCTGGGATAATGTCCACCATGGGAACACCCAGGACCATGAGCCCATGGCCTCTCATGTCATGGTGTGGACAGCACACTCCCCTCTGTAGCACTTGGATGTACTGCATCTATGGGAGCGTGACTGTGCATGGCCAAGTGGACTCTCAGCAGATGGGATTTCTGACCTGCGTCCATGAGTCTGATGCTCAACTCCAACCACATGGACTAGCACAGACAATGTGCGGTCCAAGACAGACGCTGTCTCAGCCCACCTTCTGTACACTGCATCAGTCAACCGATCCAGGGTGTCCCCAATGCAGCGGAGGCAGTCACGGATGTCAGACTGTGCTGCATCCATAACCCTAAGCATATGTCTGGTGTTCTGTTCAGAATGTGCATGTGTCTCCATGATGGCCAGAAACATGCGCTGAATGACCCGTGATGTGACACCTGCAACAGGTGGTGGGCAGACAGCAGGCCTCATACAAGCACCCCTGTCAATCCATCTGTGTGGGACCTTGCAGATCTCTGGCTATAGACAGTGTCTACACTCACCAAAGCCATAGTTGCCAAGCTTTCCTGTTCAATGTCCCCACCCTCTGACTGTCCAGTATCTGTGACTTCTGGAGACTGGGTATGTGTGGGCATACTGACTATGTGCGGTGACAATGGAGGCAGAAAAGGGATGTCAACCTCTGGTACAGATTCAAACCCTGATAGCCCCACCTGTGTCTCACTGTAGCCACCATCTTCTTCAGAGTCCAAAGAGACACTGACTTCAGGTTGTGCAGGGGGACAGACACCAAACCTTTTGGTCACTTGTGATAAGAAAGAAAAAAGTGGTACATGCATACCTGCACTACTGTGCATGACAAATCCACCAATACTCATAATAACAAAGACCCACAAATGGATTAGTGGTCAAACATTGTAATTCTCCACTTTCATCCAAAAAGGATTTCCTCTGAACAAAATGCACACTCAACTCAAAACTTTTCTAATAATCACTTCAAGTAAATCAAGTAAAACTTGACCAGTAAAATTTACCTTTTAATTAATAAATATGAAATTATACTTGATAAAAAACACATAAAAACCCACTACACCTATCTTAACAAATATATTGAAATACATGTTTCACTACCTAATTTATTTTCCTTTCAACATTTTGTTTTTTAAAAGGCATTTTAGAGCAATTGCCTCATTTAATTCAGGAGACTTATCTGCTCTTAACTGTCACTGCCAAAGTTTTTCATTTTGTTCATCAGCACTCCTGTGATTACCCCCTTTAAGATCTTTAGGTACCTGTTCCAGACTGGAAAATAAAAATCTTTTACTCTGTCTACACACAAAAGTATGTTTAAATAGGACATTATTCTGGCCCTTAACATTAATAGAATATAAATGTTTCTTAAAACAGTGTCTTGCTTACAAGAAGCAGGATCATGGCCTTAGCCAACGCCTGATGGACCTGGAAAATTTTAGGGTGAGGTAATGTCAGTACCAACGTATGTTGCAACACAACAAGGTAATAAGTCCATATATATAACATTTACAGCAGCTACCATGTTACTTGCTGTATTGGTCACATTCTGAGTATGACAGCACAACTGAGGTTAACCCCCTCAAAGAACAAAGAACTGACACCCAAGTAAAAGTATGTACAGCCTGACATACTGACTCCTATAGTATTACGATGTTGATAATAGTAAGCCTACCTGCATGCTCCACTGCTGTGAAAACTTTGGCACCCACCTCCATGATATATGGTGTGATGAATGCCCGGGAGCTGTTTCATGTGCCTAGGTTTGCCAAGAATTCCTCAGTGAACAACAGTAGTTGTTCCACTGCAGACAATCCCCCGATGATGGCACAATCCCTGGCTACATCTGCTGTCCTTCATCATGCAGCAATGACCATGTCCACTGGTTTGTGTCAAACCTGCTCATATGTCCTATCCTGACAGCCCATGCCCATTCACATCACAGACAGGGTCTGCCCAAAATGGAGCCCACTGTTCCCTGTTTGCCTCACCCTAGACAGTAGGATGTGATGATGTTGCCTTAGTCCTTCAAGTATAATTTCATTTTCTGCATCTGAAAGGGGTACATGGCATTTAGTGTTCATGATTCTTGAAAGACAATAAAAGGGGAACCCATTACATGATCATGTACATGGAAGTACACTATGTAGAGATACAGCAAGGACAAAATGGGTGGCACTATCTAGTGCCTGCTCACACATGTCATGCTCTGCAGTGTGCAAACATACTAAGTGTGTGGATACAACTGCGATAGTGGTAATAGTCAGGTATTCCTGTATGTGGCATGACAGATTCTGCTGCATGATCATACACCCAGCACTCAAATCTACTGTGGTGTGTTCCCTACAGGCAACCCCTAAAAATATGTCATAACAACTGTGCCACACAAATATAAGTGTGCCATTACAACCACTATAAAGGGACAGTCTGAGACTAGTGTGCCACAATGACAAATGACAATGCACCCTTGATGTACTGTACCTCCTATGTAGGTGTAAGACAGCAGGAGATAAATGATATGTCATTATCCCAAGTCTAAGACAGGCTTAATGTTGTAATCCCTATTCCTCATAAGTGTATTCATCCATCTACATCCTGGTGTACACAAAATCAGTTACATACCTGATGGAGTGCAGTACTTCTCTGTTGATATATCTAATCAGAGGAGGGGCACTGAGCAACACTCTGATCTGTGATATATAACATTAAGTATCCTGTTTTTTGCTTATTTTTACTAGTTATTGCTTGTTGTAGATATTTATAGCACTTTTGTCTGTGGCATACATTTTACTGTATTTTATAGCTATAAACTAATCTACATGGTTGTACTAAAATTGTCTGCCTCACAGGGCCTGATAAATAAGTTTTTACTGTCACACTGTTTGTAAAACTTTCCTAGCTAGTTTTACTGTGTGTAAGGTATTAACTGGAAATTTTCTTCATTTGTTAAGCATCTGTTTGTTCTGATTTCCTGCCAAGGAGTGTATCATAAACTGATTTGTTTGCAGTTAAAAGTATTAACTAGAGTCTCCTTGCTCCTTTATCTATTTAAAACATTAATTTAAAGGGTCACTACTGTGTTTCTGCTGTGATAAACATTTATGTAGTGTGTTCTGTCTAAGTAGTGTAGGTATTAGCTGTTGCATTGTCCATAGTCAGGATTGTGTTTCTGGGGCTAGTTGTTTGTTTGCAGAGGCTGTGTGTTTGAGAACATTTTCCAGGCCATCTTAGTTTAGCAAAAGCCATTTTACACTTCACTGAGAGTGTAGTGTTTATGGTCATTGGCTGATTGGGTTACCTGGACTACGGTTTGCATTGAGATCCTCATTGGTTCTTTCAAGCTTTTTTTTTTAAAGTTGTTCAGGTTTCAACCTTCTGTTACTTAAGAAGTTACCTTGTGAGTGTTTCTGCCATTTCACACAGAGCTAATCGGAGGGGCAATGAGCAAAACTCTGATCTGTGATATATAACTTTAAGTATCCTGTTTTTTACTTATTTTTACTAGCTATTGCTTGTTCTAGAAATTTATAGAACTGTTATTGTCTGCTGCATACTTTTTACTGTATTTTATAGCTATAGACTAATCTGCATGGTTGTACTAAAATTGTCTGCCTCACGGGGCCTGATAAATAAGGTTTTTACTGTCACACTGTTTGTAAATCTTTTCTAGCTAGTTTCACTGTGTGTAAGGTATTAACTGGAAATTTTCTCTATTTGTTAAACATCTGTTTGTTTGTTCTGATTTTGTGACAAGGAGTGTATCATATAACTGACCCCACCCCCTATTGGTGTCTTGCCCTTATACTTGGTGGCTTTGCAATTGCTGCCTCTACTGTAAATTTGATCTAGGACACTCCTCCCAGTCTAATGTCATTAGCTCATTTGACCTAATACAGAGAGAACATTTGAGAAGGCCAACCCACTTAGTTTCTTAACCTTCAATTATCTTCTGCTCCTCCATTCTCCCTTTCCACTTAACTAAAACAAAAACAAACAAACAAAAAAAACTTTGCTAGAATGTCCCTGTGTTCTGACTGGGTGTGCTTCTCAGCTGATAAGTATATTTTTTGGGACTTTTTAACTGTTCAGAGTTGAATAAAACAATAATTGGATGCAGTTCAGAATACATTTCGAACAAATTGCATTTATTTAAACTGTATTTGTTTTAATACTGCTACACACTCAAGTGTGCTAGCTTGCACTGCACTTGATTTGTTTTTAGTGCTGCTTTAGCTGATTTTCTGTAAAAAATTAAAAATAAAAAAAAAAACTCTAAGCTTATTTCCTGCCTTTCCTGTAACTAATCTAGTCCAGATATAGATTTGCTGTATCCAGGATTGTTTGTAAGCTTCTGAACCCCCAAGCCTTTCTGTGTTGGAGGGAAGCCTTCTAGCTTATCAATGGGAGTGCTAAGTACTAGATAGCCTATCTACAACAAGAGGAGTGGTTTCTGGCCCAGAAATTGTAGTTTATTGGCCATTCGGGCAGTTTTTCCATCTCTTTCAACTTTCTGGCCTAAAAGCCCACATTTGCACTTGCTTCCTGCCTTTCCTATAACTAGTCTAGCCCAGATACAGATTTGCTGTATCCAGGACTGTTTGTAAGCTTCTGAGTGGTGCCAAAGTCTGCTTTTCAATTTTCCCTTAGATCTGTTAGTTCTCTCCTCTCCTGCAGTTTTACTAGCTTAGTAATAAAGCACTTTACCAGATTTCTTGTAGCAATTATTGTAGCACACAAAAGTGCTATCAGCACTAAAGGTTCTACAAGGAAACAGCTCCAGTACGTATTATTATTAAGCCACACCCCTCCAGGCATGTCTAAAGGTCAGTTCCCGGTGCCTTCCCCTAATAACCTGGTGAATTTGGGCATCCTAAATCAATGTAGCAACTGCCTCATGTACACTGACAACCCTCTCTTCTTACCTCCCAACACTCAGACTTACGAGAGATGCACTTATATATCCAAATTGGAAGCCCCACACTCTCCAGCCAAGACCAGAATAGCTGGTCAAGAGGAGAAGGTCAACACTTTTACCACATCACATGGAACACATAGCCCTCCAGCACTACATTCACATAAAAACACAAACCACACAACCACCTTCATGGAGGCTCTCAATAAAAATCTACCCAAACAACAAAGACCTCCAAGGTAGAAACACACTCGACAACCTCAGCATGACACAACACTAATCATGAGACACATAACTCTCCTATACAGTGTGCCACTCAACCAAAGCCCTTATGGCAAAACAGCATGCCCAACACACTAGACATAGGTGACTCAATAGTGAGGCATACTGATGTCCCACTCACTAGATTGAATAATAAGAAAGTAACAGTCAGCTGCCTGTCAGGTGCCAGGATCCACCACATAACGCATGCACTCAAGTCTGCTCAATAACAGGTACAAATATGAGTCTATCATTGTACATGTGGGTGTGAATGATCTGAGACATACCTCCCTGGACTACATGAAAAGAGACATGGAGGAGCTCTTGGATTATGTAGCCTAGGCAGGTATGACCCTAGCCCTGAGCAGCATCCTACCATCTCCCAGAATGATACCACAGTACAAGCAGAAATAATTGATTTCAACAACTGGCTAAGTTTCTGGTGTAATTATAAGGGTATCCAGTATCTGTCTGCCTCGGATGACATGATTGACAGACCTTGATGCTTTGACAGAGATGGCCTGCATCTGTTACTCCTGGGCTTCCAGATACTGGACAAGCATCTTACCATCCCTGTAGTGCCTTTTTTATGTGGTGTTCCAAAGACCAAATTACCACTGTAACAGGTACAAACAAATCCAGTCTGAGGGTCATGCTGCTTAATGCTAGAAGTCTAAATCTCAAAATGCACTCACTTGAAGCACTCCTTAAAATGGAGAACACTGACATTTGTGCCGTAACAGAGACCTGGTTCAAGGCAGCAGAAAGCACCCATGCACTACCAGGCTATAACTCATTCTACAACTTTTGACCCCAGAACTTGGACTAAAGCTCCAAAGGCAGTGGTGTTTCCTTATTCATAAAGGATATGCAAACCTCCAGACTGGTAGCACTACATAACTCATCTGAGATATTTCAGGTGCAGCTAATATTGGGTAAGACAGCAATTCAGGTCATAGCCTGATATAGGTCCCCAACCATGTCCCAAGGCTCACACTCCACATTCCTAAACACCCTGGAGAATATTAGGTTCCAACCTTACACTCTCATACTGGGTGACTTCAACTACCCCTCCATTAACTGGGAAAACTACTCATGTACCAATACACTTGCCCAACCTTTCCTGGAATTCATTAATTCCAATGCCTTGGACCAGCTCATTCTTACCCCCACTAGAGGTAGCAACATCCTTGACCTGGTAATTACTAACATGGGCGACCATTGCTCTACACCAATAGTCAACTCCTCTCTGGTTAGATCTGACCACAAACTAATCACCTTGGAAATCCCCCCCCCCCCCAACAAAGGTAACCACCATGAAAAACTTCTCCAAAGCTAACTCTGGGCTCCTAAAAACAGAGGTGGCTAACTTCACGGCACCCATACAAATGGAGAATAGTTGCATGCCTGCGAATCATACACCAATGTATTGTACGAACACGTACACAAATGCAAGGATCGCACCATACCCAATAGAATTAAGACACTCTCCTCCAAAAAAAGAAAGCCAATCTGGTGATCCTCTGCCATAAACAAATTCTACAACAGAAGGAGGAAACTGATGCGGAATAAGGTGATGTCCCAAGGCTGGAAAAACTCCATTATCAGCCTAAACAAAAAGTTGAGATCCCTTATCAGATCCTCTAAAGCTAGCTATGAAAACAGAATTGCAGCATATAGTAAAGAGAACCACAAGGCCTTCTATAGTTACGTAAAGACTCTCCATGGCAATACCCAGATTTGCTCTGAGCCACTGCATAATGGTACCTCCCATATGAAGCAAACAGATATTGCCAATATACTGGCCGACAGATTCAGTGCCAACTTTACCCCCCCCCCCCCAACGGACAAGTCACAATACCAGTAGATTACCAGGCACCTAGTATTACTGCTGCACTGTTCAAGAATACAGATTCTATGGGACCTGAAAATATCCCTGGCTGTGTTCTACATGAACTACAGAGTGAAATGGCACCATACCTGTGTGCCCTGTTCAATCACAGGCTCACCTCAGGCTTTGTCCCTACTGAATGGTGCACTGCTACAGTCATCCCTCTCCACAAGGAGGAGTGACTACAGACCCTGGCAACTATCACCCCCATTAGCCTGACGAGTCTGATATGCAAAGCTATGGAACGCATTATCATGGACCTATTAAACAAGGGTATAGGGAATCTCCAAACTCTGGATCCCACACAGTTTGGTTTTGTGAAGGGTAGATCATGCCTGCTCAACTTGGTCAACTTCTTGGAGTCAGTCACCAGAGCTGTGGATGACGGCAAGGTGGTTCATACAACCTACCTTGATCTGGCCAAGGCCTTTAATAACATTCCTCACTCAGGAATCATAGAAAAACTCATTAATCTAGGCATCAACCCTATATCACTAGGTGGGTTGCAAACTGGCTCACAGGTAGAATCCACAGTGAGAAAGTAGCAGACTCCAACGCAGACTGCTGACCAGTCATGAGTGAAGTCCAACAGGGTTCAGTCCTGGGTCCTCTCCTGTTTGGTATCTACTTCCCCTGAAGTCCAGGCCAACATGAAGGGACTGTGGCTGACAAAATCCGCAGACAATTGCAAGCTGGGAGCTATTATTAACTCCCCAAGTGATGTCATCTTACAGAAACACCTCATTGAGACCGGCTGGTGTTCAAACCATGGCCTTAAGCTCAATGCCAAAAATATGTGTTGTCATCCCCTTTGGGAAAAACCCGGTTCCCACGAATTACCACATCAATGGTAGTCAACTGATTACAGAAGGCGTTATAAGAGATCTGGGAGCACAGGTTGACATTAACCTCTGTTTTGACCACCACATTGCCAGTGTGGTCAGAAAGTCCTTCTGTGTGGCATATCTCATTACTAAGGGTTTTGCATTCAGGAAGAATGAGACCATTGTCTCCCTCTACTCTTCTCTCATTAGGCCAGTCATTGAGTTCAATGCCCCATTTGGCATGTTCCTCACTAAACACCTGCAACAACTGGAGAGGCCACAATAGTACCCCACAAAGAGGATCCTAGGCCTTAAACATTTGTCCTATATGTACAGACTCAAAAAACCTAAACTATTCTCTGTCTCATATCTCCTGCTTAGATGCAATCTCTGCTTGACTTAGAAAGCCATGTCTGTCCCAGCTCTGTTAGAAATGCTATATCTAAAGAAATCCCATCCCTCCACACCACATGCTCCAGAGACCTCAACCTCATTACCATATCAACATAACATACTGGAGGGACTGGTTCATAACCCAAGGACTGCCCATGCTATGGAATACTCTTCCCATACATGTCAAGCAGAGCATCTCACTGTCCCTCTTCAAAAGAAATCTTGATGAGTTGATGGGAAATAGAAAATTCACCCTAGGGATCACTCCAGTGACTTTACTGGACAGAAACACTGAGAACTAAGGTCAGGTGGCACAATACCAGGGTAATCCTATGGGCTAGGCTTGTAAAAGCTCCAAGGCCATTAGCCTAGTACACACCTATGAACCTATGCTAGTAATGTTTTCACAAAGGCATGCTCTGTATGAGGAAAGTCTCATACAGAATGGTTCCTCATAGCCAGCTGTTTGCCTTTTAAACATGCTTCTCATCAGCAGTTGATTGCCTCTAAACCAATCTGTGGGTCTGAAATGCTAATTGCAGCCAAAACAGCTGATTTGCACTATCATAAGCCAATGACATGCAACCACTGTAAACTATATAAGGCCTACATGTAGATTAGGGCCCCTTTCTGGTATGTTGTGCTGGATATTGCTGGGGTGAGGAGACTACGTCATTGCAGAGGGTAGGTCTGTATCAGAAATGTTTACATAGAGATGTGTGTGCTACAGACTGCAGCTGCTGCTGCAGGTAATAGACATAGGCAGAGAGTGTAAACACTTTGGAGGACAACAAGCTGTAGGAGTAACTGTGGGAGCTGTGTAACCCTTGTTGTAGAGGCAGAGCAAGAGTGAGGCTACCTTTTCCACTCCAATTAAGGCACGTATTCAACGTAAGCATGTTAGTTAATGGTATCTCTAGCAGAGTACTTGGCAACATGTTTAATGTGTCCTTGAGCAAGATGGGGCATGAATATAGGAATATGTGCACAATTAGGGTAACTGCCAGGCCATGTGCTACAGTCTGTTAATAATTTACAGCATGTATAAGGGCAGGGCTTGTTACAAGTTGGGACTTCCAATGTGTATGTTAGCTGTGCAGCTGTGATAATCTGCACAGTGCCTTTGGAAGGATTGTGTGGTGCATTGTGATATTAGTGGCCCTCCTTTGCAGTACCTGCATTGACATTCTCTGTGCATGTGTATTAATGCATGACATGGCACTTTATGCACATATAGGTTTGCTCTAAGGATATATGAAGTGTGTTCCTACCTGGAGGCCTGGGACTTCCATCAGTGAAAAGCAGTCATGTCATTTGAAATGGTTTGTGTGGCTAAAGAGTGAATGACTTGTCATTAATTGCTTTCTTCACAATACTGTACATTCACTTCTACACACCACTGGATTTGAACACAGAACTGTGTGTCACAAAATGTACAGTTTGCAAGCCGATTAACAGACTGAGCTACTAAGTCACTGTTACAGCAGGTGTATTGCATGATGTATGTGCACACATACAGGCTGTGACATACAGTCTCTACATCCATCAATATGTGCATGGCTTTATATGGATGTATGTGTGCACCAGGATCCCTGGTGAACATGTATTTTGCAATTAATACCTTAGCAGGTGGCTTTCAACATGCTGCTGCTGAAGGGCACACTAACCTGTTATCACAGGCCTCACTTACATCCATTATTGTCTTTGGCTTTCAAGTGGTGTACTATTGCAACAAAGACCAAGGTACACTCCCATTTTTCCATTGCTATTTAATCAAGTTTGTATGGTGTGGCATGTCACACAGCTCCACTGACAACAACCGTGTATTCCTTAGAATAGCAGGATCAAGATACCCCAACAAACTCGAAGCAGGAATACCGATGTACACAAGTTTATTAACAAATAAATCACGTACAAACAGCTCAGATACTAAAATGGTTAAGCGCTTTCATCTGTCTAAACACAGATTTCATCAGAACCAATGAAGCTCCTACAATCCATTCCTTTTATAGCACTTTTGGCGCCAAAAACCTTAAATAAGTAATTTACAATTAAAATGCTATTTTAAACAACACTTTGGGTATACAATAATTAAAACACCCCTATCTACTATTAGTATATTATGTTTGACCAAAACATAACCCTATAAGAATTATAAAGTTAACATATATTGTCTTTGAACATCTACTACATACATCTAAAAGAGGTATGACATTCGTCTACTGTTTGAGCACTTTGTCCTCCACTCTATGTATTTAATACCATACAATGTTTATTTTCTATATACTCTAAAAGAATATATAGAAACTGGTACATTATTAACCTACACTACTGTAACCAAAATACCCAAAAATCAGGTAAATATACTAAATTCCTATACAATATCCCAAAAGTAATATATGTACTATATAGAATATATATGTACTGAATGTACAATGTCCTTAAAAAGTATATAACGAATTACTTATAAATGTGTTCTCCTTTGTTGTAACACTTTAATTCAAAACTAAAAAAGGTTTCAAACTAATATAATCATTTAAACCTGGTGGTGTTGTTGCATCTGTACATATTTGCCATTTACTCTCAACCCATGCCAAGTATGTCTTCCAATTGCCACCTCTGTCACTAATTTCTACTTGGTCAATGATGGCGAAAGTAAAATTGTGTTCTATCCCCTTTTCCGAAATATGCTTACATAATGCATTTTTAGTATCACCCTTTTTAATCCTGTACAAATGCTCATATATGCGAGTCTTAAACTTCCTCTCAGTTTTGCCTATATAAAAGGCCGAACATTTTGTACAGGTAGCTATATAAACTATTCGTTGTGAATTGCAATTCCCATTTCTACATATTACCTTGGTATTCATGATATTGCCCAACCTAATCTTTTGTGTAGTATTAATATAGGTACATTGTTTACAGGAGCCACATTTTCTGGTACCCTTCATTTTCTTCTCACTTATTCCATTTATTCCATGCTCCATTATTCTTTTTATATTATTTCCAGTCTTGTAAACTGTACATATCTCAGTTCCTACTATGTTTCCAATAGGACCCATAGTTGTAATTAAAGACCAATGTTTTTTAAGTATTTCAGTGATTAAACAGACATATGGATTGAATCTAATCACACATACTTTCCTATCCCAGTCCTTGCTCAGTTGTCTCTGCCGTACATTACTATTACCCAACAAGGGTTTATATTTTTGTCCCCATTGCATTTTCACATAAGAAATTACATTCTCCAACAAGGTCCTCGGATACCCTCGGTCCTGAAATAACTTTGTAACTGTGTCTAACTCACTTTTCATACTTTCAAAAGTGGATGACATTCTCACTGCTCTTATACACTGACCCTTCACAATATTTTTAAAAATGTGTGGTGGATGGCAACTGCTAAAATGGATGTAGTCGTTGGAAAAAGTGGGCTTTCAGCTCCACTGAAACATGCTTAATGACTGTAACCGGCAATTACTATGTTTTGTTTAAACCACCTGTTTTTAGTAAGAGTTGTGTGGCATGGCAGGTTAATGCAGTGATCTGCAGGTGTGATGGTCTTGGGTTTGATTTTGGGGCAGGTGTTTATTTTGTAAGTGTGTTAAGTTTAAAAACATATATATTCAATAGAGCTCTATTCAGCTGAGCTTAGCAAAGCTGCCCGACTGCACAGCAATGCATTAAAAAAGAATAAAGAAAAGAAAAATGGGGTGATAGGAAAGTGATGAAATGGGGTACAAACAGGGAGAAAACATAGTGGAAAGCAGGTAAGAATGTGCAGCAAGGGTGTAGGAAAGAACCATAGCTATCCATTTTGTGTACAGTAACAACTGTGCACTTTGACAGAATTTGTACATGACTTTGAAGTCTCAAACCCAAAGAGAAGGGTGAGGACAACATAACTGCGTTGCACTTTTTTGAATGTTGCTCAGTGACATGTAAGGGAGGGTAATCAAATTATGTCCAGTGGACACGTGTGTGAAATGGAGAGCTATGTATGGGATGATATTTTTTTGGGGACAAGTGCCCATTTTTTTTTTAAGGTGAGAGTGGAATGTTGGGGAAGGGACATATGTATGTATGGAGAAGTAAGCTGGGTAGGTGAGGATGCATTTGCAGACAGACAAGACAGCAGACAGAGGTTATGTGTGACACATGAGGGGGTGAACACCTTGGATAGGGAAGATGTGGAATCCAAGTCCCATGTGCCTCCAGATGGCAGTAGTGTGACTTAAATCTCCACCAATGGGACTGTCAGCATGGATCCTTCACTGCCCTGGGGTGGCAGTACTGGAGGCTAGACACTGAGGCAAGGCTGTCCCACCAGGTTGGCCAGCATGTCCTCTATCCAGTGCAGATGGAGGTCAAACCCACAGTAGTCTATCCTGTGCACCAAGACTGGCAGCTCATCTCAGGGGAAAACACCCTCTCCAACACCACTCCCAGATAGGGGCCAGGCCCTGTCCCGTGAGGTGGTACTACCCAATTCCACAGGTAGTGCAGGGGCAGCAGAGGGGACACCACTGGTCTGGGTCTCAGATGTGCTAGGACCCAGTGCCATGGTCAGTTGAAGCAAGGTAGACAGATCAGCTGGAACTGGCCTACCTTAAATGAGGTATAGCAATAAGTTGCAGTTAGTAATAACCAAACCATTGTTAGTATTAATAGAATAGAACATCATTTTAATTAATCCCAATACATATTAATGTATATTATGAGTAACACAACAGTAAATAAAATAACAGTCAGTATATTAACAGCATGCCAGTAAGAAGTAAACCATAAGGTCAACAAACAGTTAGTTTAGCAAAATGTGTTAATATTGAATCATAATAATGAATAACAATAATAAATAAATGAAGATAAGGGGTGGGGAGAGAAAGACAGAAGCAATCCATTACTGAAAACACTGATAATAAATACTCTACAGGCATGTAGTGTCAGTTTTGAGTACAGTGACTAGAATTCTCCTAGAGCTGATGTAGCATGTACACACCTTTCAAACTGTTAGCATGGGTCATTATATGGGCCGAACAATACCAAATGCAGGTACACAACAACATATTGTGGGCTTCTGTAACTACCATGGTGTACTGTAAGCGGATTTGTTAATACATTGCATTCCAGGTAATCATTTTTCTGGTAATCCTGTGACAGATGGATTAGGCAGGCTTAATTACATTATGTGAAACTGTTAAATTTGAGAGGCATGTTTGTGTACAGTACATAAACTAGACATCCATCATGCCTTAGGTGGCAGGCATGGGAAAAGATCACAATAGCTGTGACTGCAGGGGACATCTGCAAAAAATATAACATTGACTGTAGCAGCTAAGTACAGACATGCAAGGAATTCATCTTTTTTGGGCACATGGGTATTGCTGATAAGTGTCTGTGAAATGTTAGCACAATTATATCTGCTCATAACATAGGCTACCTCAACCATATGCAATTTTCTACTGGAGTGGGAGAAAAAGACAGCATTATGTGGCTGAATTCATTTCGTATTCCAGAACCATACTGCATTTATTGAAACACATTTCTGTAGGACTCAACAATGCTGCTTAACACTTTATTGGTATTGCTGATAATTGTCTGTGAGGTCCACATAATATTTTCCCATAGAGTGAGCTGGATCACCTATATACCTTTATTTCATGAAGTAGGAAGAACAGAGAGCATTATGTGACTGATATTGGCCTGGAGACAGCCTTGGACTGTACTATAAGTTAAACAATGCAGTTTGCAGGCCATTAGTTTAGCATTCTACAGCTACTAGTGTTACACATGACGGCAGCAACCTTACTATAGACAAGCAATGCACACAGCTGTCCTGCAATGGTTATGACAACACAATCCTGCTGTACACCATTTTGCTTACTGTTACTGGTATTGTTTATTGGAATACAGTTGTTATTCATTTATTGCACTACAGCTCTAAATTACCTATTTATTGCTCTACAGTTCTACTTGCCCATTTATTGCATTACAGTTATTGTTGTGTATACTTTATTGCAGTAAATGCTTTACTCTTTCTAGCGTATTGCACTACAGGTAGCATAATAAAGCCATACATACCACACTCATGGCAAAACCTGGCCAGGTGTCCAGCATGGGACTCGACATTGCGATCCCGCTCAGCCGCAGCTGTTGGGAGAGAAGAACACCATTATGCTTATCAGATGTGCAGACATTCAGCTTGGATATTGGTAAAACAATGGAAAACATGCTTACATATTTGTGGGGCATTCCCAGCTCTGGCTTCTTGTATTCAGGTGTCCAAGGTTTCCCTCTTTCTCCTTTTCAGGTTGTCATAATGGTAATGAAACTGCTCACCTGTACAGGGGATCCCAGTAACACTGGTGAGTTCCCTGGCCAACCAGTCCCAGGCCTCCGCCTTACATTCCGAGCCCTGGAAACCACCCTGCAACAGCCTGGGTTCACGATTTTTACCAGGAGGCTAGCAAAGATCCTGGACTCCTGAACACGCTATCTCTGTGCCCAAAAGCATGCACTTTTGCCAGCACCACCTGTCATATCGCCACTTGATCAGACTCCAAAGACTGTTGCAGAATTCCCAACTATTGCGGCTAATATAGGCTGTTTAGCCTCCCTTACATGTCACTGATCAACATTCAAAAAAGTGCAACATTGCTTAGCATCATGCAAATCAGCTAAGCAGCATGAAAACTCACACAACTGACATGTTAGCTAAGCTTAGCATCGCACAAACAAATGTAGCCATTAGCATGTTTAAGCAGTGTTCAGCACAGTGCAGCAGTGCCATATTTCACAAATTTGTTTTTAAAATTAAACATATATAAACATTTAAATTACAGACATCTTATCACTGCTATGGACTTGTTGGGAGAGAAGAACACCATTATGCTTATCAGATGTGCAGACATTCAGCTTGGATATTGGTAAAACAATGGAAAACATGCTTACATATTTGTGGGGCATTCCCAGCTCTGGCTTCTTGTATTCAGGTGTCCAAGGTTTCCCTCTTTCTCCTTTTCAGGTTGTCATAATGGTAATGAAACTGCTCACCTGTACAGGGGATCCCAGTAACACTGGTGAGTTCCCTGGCCAACCAGTCCCAGGCCTCCGCCTTACATTCCGAGCCCTGGAAACCACCCTGCAACAGCCTGGGTTCACGATTTTTACCAGGAGGCTAGCAAAGATCCTGGACTCCTGAACACACTATCTCTGTGCCCAAAAGCATGCACTTTTGCCAGCACCACCTGTCATATCGCCACTTGATCAGACTCCAAAGACTGTTGCAGAATTCCCAACTATTGCGGCTAATATAGGCTGTTTAGCCTCCCTTACATGTCACTGAGCAACATTCAAAAAAGTGCAACATTGCTTAGCATCATGCAAATCAGCTAAGCAGCATGAAAACTCACACAACTGACATGTTAGCTAAGCTTAGCATCGCACAAACAAATGTAGCCATTAGCATGTTTAAGCAGTGTTCAGCACAGTGCAGCAGTGCCATATTTCACAAATTTGTTTTTAAAATTAAACATATATAAACATTTAAATTACAGACATCTTATCACTGCTATGGACTTGAACCCAGGACCAAGTAAGCATTAAGCTGCATTGCTACCCATTTAGCTACTTGGATATTATGAAAAGTAATATATCTCCACATATACTGCTGGGCTACCTGTTAGCATTGCTAAGCACCAAGGCGTACCATGCAAATGAACTTAAATAAACTCAGAAATAAATAATTACATCCAGTTTTTATTTTTTGAAGTTTAGCAACTGTCAGCTATGTATGCATGAGAGTCTTTTGGCTCTATGTTGTTCCGTGCTGGACAAACAGCAATTTAAAAAAAAAAAGAAAAACACAAAAACACTTAAAATAAAAAAATATGTAATTATGATAATTAATGACATCCAATTTATATTTTTAGATGTCTGGTAGGTGTCAGCTGTCCATATGTGAGCACAGCTTGGCATTGCTGCACTCCACGAGATACAAACATACAAAAAATGAATGGGAAAAATATTAAAATAAAATATTACACATTTGACCAAATTCACACCATTTCAACAGTAGCAGGGAGGAGTAGAGACCATCCACAACCATGTGTGGCCTCTACACTTCTCCCTACATGGATTCAATAACCCCATTTCTATGGTCTCCCTTAGTAGCACACCATCATTAATATGTATAGTGTGCTGCCAAGGCCATAGCTGTCTATATGGATGCATTCCATGTAGGCTCTACAGGGTGCCTACATGAAGTTTGTTAAATCCTGGGGAGCATTAATTCACCATTCATTTTGTTGAAAACTCATATATATTTGGATAGGCTTAAGTCAGTGCCCACTGTCTGTAAGGACTGATCCATTCCTGGGAAAGGTACAACAGCCCAATATAATTTAAATTACTTATGTCCATGATCCTATGGATTTGAAGAGTGGAAGAGTAGCTAGACTATTTGAATCCCAGGGCAAGACCTTCATATGGACAGAGAAAGGGGAGATATCTTGACAACTTTTCACAAAAACATAAGAGACCAAGATGCAATTTCCCTGATGTACATTATTAATGAGCAATTCACATGTTAAGCTTGAATGGAATTCCAGGAAAGCTCTTCCTTCCATGTGAAGAAAATTTGCGGTTCTGGATTCACTGTCTCCTCTACCTATGATTCACTGTGATTTATTTATTTATTTATTAATTATTTATTTACATTTCTTTACTGGAACACAGGTCAATTTTCAGCAGAGGCCTGTGGAGTAAAGCTCCACAGTATAGTACAAGATAAACAATAAGTGAAATATAGTTACATAAATAAATGAAGACAATTGTTATACATTAAAAATAATCATAGTCTTGAACAGAGTATACTAATATCTAGCTAGAAACTAAGAATAATGCTAATATGGATATTCAGATAGCAGTCAAATATAATCATACAGATATATATACAGCCATTCCACTGGAATAGTGGAACAGACTGGAAGGGCTAAGAGGCATACCAGGAAAAGAAAGGTAGAAAGGAGTATGAGAAGTACTAAAATAAAATATTATACCATGACCCCCCCCCAAAACGTGCACACTGATTGGCCAGCGTGCACATTGTAAATCGAGTTATACTAATGGAAAAAGGTCCGGTCGCCCGGACTTTTTTCCATTAGTATAACTCTACTTTTAAAACACTGTCTCGCTATGTTAAATGGGTTTAACATAGCGAGACAGCTTTAAAATAAGCAACGGAGATCTCTGTTGCTTATTTTAAAGCTGTCTCGCTATGCTAAACCCATTTAACATAGCGAGACAGGTTTTAAAAAAAGCAACGGAGAAAGCAAGATCTTCGTTGCTTTTTTATTTTCGCTATGTTAAATGGGTTTAACATAGCGAGACAGTTTAAAATAAGCAACGGACATCTCCGTTGCTTATTTTAAACTGTCTCGCCATGTTAAACCCATTTAACATAGCAAAATAAAAAAGCAACGGAGATCTTGCTTTCTCCGTTTTTGCTCACAACTCTGATGTACCGCGCAGGCACGCAGTACATCAGAACTGCCGCGGATGCCAGACATCTGCGGAAGGGCAGTAAACAGGCATTATACTATGCCATTATTTAAGAAAAGTAATAGTTTCTTTTCTTAAATAATGTCATGATATAATAGCAATAACCCACTTCTGGGTGTGGGTAATGCTGTATTTACCCACGGTTGGCTTTGTTTGGTCCCTCGGGCTTCGCCTTCGGGACCAAACCATACCAACCGTGAGTAAATCCAGCATTACCCACACCCAGGCGTGAGTTATTGCTATATTATACATTTGGCCCCATTCACATCATTTCAACAGTAGCTGAGAGCAATACAGGCAATGCACGACCATGAGTAGCCCCCTAGACTTCTCCCTTTTTACGTTTTTTATCTTTATTTACTGGGACTGGGATTGATCACATTTTCGGTGGTGGCCTGGGGATAAGAGCTTCATGGTTAATACACACAGAGATTATTATAAAATACGTAGGAGTTTTTCATTTTATAAGGGAAAAAAGCTGTACATTTTTTTTTTAAATTACAAAATGCATAAGATATTCACTTTACATACTCATACCTCTCAACCTTTTAGTGCAAGAAATCTGGACAAAGCCAGAAATAATGAGGAGATAAAAGCCCATAAATTAAGGACAGATTTTAAATATTGCTCCTATAAACTTAGACAATTGTTAGAACACCAGGTTTTGCATCGTGTATTTTTTTGAAGGATTTGAAGTCTAAAACTTATATTTATGTCATTATTCAGTATTAATTAGTGACTTCAATCCTCAATGATTTACCAGAAATCAGAAAATTTTTTAAGGAACAGACCAAAAATATGAGGCAAAATCCCTGATATTCTGCAAAAATCTGGACAGTTGAGAGGTATAATACACATATGTTAAAACATTGTAGCATTTTTCATTGTGAAACATATATATGTATATATATATATATATATATATATATATATATATATATATATATATGTATATATATATATACTTTATAATTGTATATACAGTTTAGGATCTACAGCTGATATGGCAAACATAGAATGTACCGAAACTGAATATAAACAGTTATTAGAAGAGAGACAGACGCTTGGAGATATGTTAGAAATATGTTCAGATGTTATATCACTTAACTATTGTAAAAAACTGGAGTCTTCAGGAGTAAAGGAAGTAGTTTAGAGTTTAAAGAGTTATAGTTTTAGATGTTAGTATGTTTGGTTTATAAAGAATATCGGTATGGAGTAGAACATGAGGTAGAGGTCTAGAGATAAAGATGGTAGGTGAGAGAGGGATAGGGAAAAGAACAGACATATGTGAGTTAAAATATATTATATACATGTTATATACAAGAACTGTTCAAGTCATCACAGGCAGAATCTACAGTGCAAATTATTTCAAGACATGAGCCAATGGAAATGGAAAACAATTGATGTATATTACAGCAAAGCAAAATACAATGATCTTGCATCCAACCCAGTCTCATAAAATTATTAAGGAAATAACATTCATTTATTCATTCAAGTAATCATAATAGATGAAAGCAGCCTTGATGAATTAAGAACTCATCTCTCCCTCATTAAATAGTGTAGCATTAATTGAAAGTCCATCAACTAATAGATAAAAACAGACTCGGTGAATTAGGGACTCATATCTCCCCCTCATTAAACACCGTAGCATTAATTGAAAGTCCAAGTCCAATCAATAAAAATAATAATAATTAACTAATAATAGATAATGATTATATCTCTTTCTTCTTCTAACACCCCCATAAAACAGTGTAACATTAATTGAAAGTCCAATCAGTAGAAATAATCAAGTAATAATAGACAAAAGCAGCCTTGGTGATTTAAGAACTCATATCTATCCACCACCCATAAAACAGCCAAAAGTCTCTATCTGCCCAGTGTAGCAGCAACAATAACCTGTGCTGTCAGCAATGGCATGAAGGTACTTCACAATTCCGCCTGTATGCCATTCCTTATAAATCAGTTACCATTTCTCATCAGAATCAAGGACAAACACATAAATAATTAACACAGGGACACTTAAAATATTAGGACTGTTAACTTGAGTTATTGACAGAATAAGTGAATGCAAATTCATATACAATTTTTCTGAAGTAAAGAAGTCTATATTATAATTGTTAATTACATTCTATTCATTGTCATGATATATTAAGTAGAATTTTTCACCACCCATTTCTCTGAAAAGGTAATTATGTAAACAGACATTAAGTCAAACTACATGTATGCATTTTATTTGCATTGCTTTTTACTCCGGTTTCCTCCCACATCCCAAAGACATGCATTAGGTGGATTGGACACTCTAAATTGGCCCTAGGTGTGAGTGTGTGCCTTCTGTGGAAGACTGGGCATCGGTCTGGCAACTCAACACCGTAAAACTCCACTGCCAATCATGAGCGGACAAATGATCCACTGTGGCGACCCCTAACCAGGAAAAGCAGAAAGAAGAAGAAGATTTGCATTGCTTTTTAAATTGACACAGATCCATCAGTCCAGTACCTCTCAGCTGTCCATCTTGTTGCAGAACATTCACAATTTTGCCTCATATTTTTCAAATCTCATAAAATATGAGGTTTACTTGCAATGTTCTGGTGATTGAAGTTACTAAATAATGACAGACACTCCCTGTTCTTCAGAAAATGCATGCTAATACAAAATCTGTTATTCTAACAGATTTCTAAGTTTGCAAGAGCAATATTTAAAATGTGTCCCTATGTTTGGCCTTTGTCCCACTGCTGTTATTGAGAAGTCACTAAGTAATGACAGACATTTGATTTTCAGATTTCCTGTCCTTCAGAAAATACATGATAACACAAACCCTATTATTTTAGCAACATTCTAAGTTTATAAGAGAGCAATATTTAAAATCTGTTCACAGCTGAAGTCACTAACAGTGGCAGATATTTGAGTTTCAGACTTCCTGTTTAAGAAAATGCATGCAAACAAAATGCAACCTTACCTGTTACTTTCTTCTAGGTTTATAATAGAAATATTTAAAATCTGTCCCTATTTCTGGTGTTTGTTGTTGTTTGTTGTTGTACACATCACTTTCAATCCCATTAGACAGTCAGATTTTATAGACAATTTTATCGTATGTAATTATTCATTTATTGTGACACCCACCCAAGTACACACTTACTCCTTTCTTGTTCGGTTGAGTTTTTCTGCCTTGTCCAAAACTAGTCCTCTTCTAGGCAGGACCTACGTACAAAAAAAAAAAAAAGATTTGAGTTTCAATCGTTCAAGCCCCACCCAGGTTGAGTGATGACCATGTGTCCACATCTTCCTTTCGCTCACTCACTGCAATGCTGACTCTGCAAAAAAACAAAAAAAAAATAGTTCTTTTTCTATTCCAAATTAAAGTTTTAGCTAGTGCACCAGCAGTAAGTAAATAAACCAATACCACTACAGCCAAAACAAATAAGTAAACTGCTCTTTGTGAGTGCCAAAGATAAAGCCCTGTAAATACCTTTTCTCTCTACCACCCTTTCCAACTGCACAGACAATCACAATTCATTTGGGGTGATGCCCATACAAGGTTATATAGAAAGGGGGTGGAAAACTTACTGAAGTGTCTTGAACATCCATGTAGGAAGTTCTTTTGTCATTTCTTCTGTTTTCCTTAAAGGGAAATTAAAAAAAAGAAAAGAAAAAGATATTTGTAAAAAAATATCTTAATTATTTAGTGTGAATTGCACAATTGACAAGATGGTGCTCAGAGTTTGGATAAAAATGTTTAAAAGGGGTATCATCAGAATGTGACATCTTCATATCTTAGAAGGTTGACTGAGGCTTGGATGAAAGGCTTTAAAAGTAGGGATGTTTGGAATTGCTTTGGAGCAAGGACATAGTTGGTAACCCACATATAGAATTCCATACAGAAATTCTAGATGGTAAGGAATTCTCAGCTCTCAGAGTTTGAATGTATTTCAGCACCATTTAGTTATGTACTCACCATAACGATAGATGTATGTGGTCCATCTTGCCTACATTCATTACTGATGGGCTCGGAGCCGAGAATTGGCTCCAACATGGCCGCTATAACTAGCACAAAGTCTCTAATTGGCTGTGCTAAGCCTATATCCCAGGATGCACCACTTCCAACCCCCCAGATCTTGTTTGCCACAAAAAACATCATCACACATGCATAACCCCACCGAACAACACGGTAAGAAGAGAGAAAAAATAATATCCTCAGAAGGGTCTGAGAATATAATTTCCTCCAAGTCCACCAGGAAGGGGGAAGGTGGGAGGGTACGTAAGAATGTAGGCAAGATGGACCACATACATCTATCGTTATGGTGAGTACATAACTAAATGATGTAATGTGGTCCTATCTCACCTACATTCATTACTGACTGGACAGCGTCCCTAGCACCTAAATCCTGGGAGGCTCATGAGAAAACACTCCTGAGCACCGTGGATCGAAAGGAAGCCTGGCCTCTAGAAGCCACGTCCAGCTTATAATGAAAAATAAAGGTATGTGGAGAAGTCCAGGTGGCTGCCGCACAGATTTCATCCAAAGAGAGCCTAGCATGAAAAGCTACTGAGGTAGCCATAGCCCTGGTAGAATGCGCCTTGACTGGGAAAGGTAGGTCTTTACCTACCGATATGTAAATAAATGAGATACAGTCCTTAATCCACCTTGCAATAATGCCTTTGGTCACAGGGCTACCATTCTTATTGTCTGAAAAGGACACAAACAACTGATCTGATTTCCTCTCTTGTTTTGTCCTGTGCAAGTAAAACCTCAGTTGTCTATGTACATCCAATTGGTGAAATTTGAATTCTACCCTGTTTGAAAAGGTTAGGGAAAACACTGGTAACTCAATGGATTGGTGAAGACAGAATGTAGAAGAAACCTTAGGAAGAAAGGAAGGGTTGACTGGCTGGGAAACTGGGGGACGAAGTAACCAGGCTCCTTTTAGGAAGGCTTTACACAGTTTATGGGCCATGAGGGAAGGCTCACATGCAACGTGAAAATTAGAAATAGCCGCCAGCTGAACCTTAATAGTGGAGGCAGCGGAGCCTTGTCTGAAAAGAGTAGCTAAAAAATCCAAAACTGCTGTCACAGGGGCTGTGAAGGGATCTAGGTTATGTGACTGGGCCCAGATAGCAAATCTTTTCCATTTACTGGAATATATCTTCTTAGTGGATGGCTTGTGGGAAGAAGATAGGGTATGTACCACTTCCGGTGCCAAGGAAAACTGTCTGACTAAGGACGGAAGTGGAGAAGCCAGGCAGTGAGCTTGAGAGTTCTCAGGGATGGGTGGAACTGTCCTGACAGATGAGTCAATAGGTCTGGAACTGTGTCCAGAATCCAAGGACCGTCCATATTATATCTCTGGAGAAAGGGGAACCAAACTTGACGGGGCCAGTGTGGTGCGATCAAGATCATTTTGCTTCCCAAGGAAGTTGCCTTCTGAATCACTCTTGGCAGCAGAGGAAATGGAGGGAAGGCGTAGAGCAGACCGGAGGGCCAATCGTGGACTAGAGCATCCCTGGGTGACTCCCCCTGAGGGGGGATCAGTGTGAAGTAATTGCTGGACTTGGCATTTAGGGGACTGGCAAATAGGTCGCAGCAAGGTAGACCCCACCTGGAGAAGATCTGAGCCGCAACTCGATCGTTCAGGGACCACTTGTGAAGCATCAGAATAGCTCTGCTTAGCCTATCTGCTATCACAATGGACTTCCCCGGAATGTACGTTACCACTAGGAAAAGTTGGGAAGACACCGCCCAATTCCACACTCTCATGGCCTCTCTGCAAAGGGGATAGGACTTGGTTCCCCCCTGTTTGTTCAGGTACCATACGACTGACATGTTGTCGGAAAGAATTGAGATAGTGCCCTTGGGAAGAGAGCTGTGAAGTGCCTGCAACGCTAGTAGCACTGCTCTCATCTCCAGAACATTTATATGCAAGTGTACCTCATGTTCCTGCCACATGCCTTGGACCGTTCTGCCCAGATAATGTCCCCCACACCCTGTCTGGGAAGCGTCCGTGGTCACTGTGGCAGTAGGGGGTGGAGGATTCAAAGATCTCCCTGTATTCAGATTGGGTGAATGAAGCCACCAGCGCAGATCCTGTCAACATTGTTCCGTTATAAGAATCAGATGAGACAGAGGGAGCTCTTGAAAGGACCACTGAACTGAAAGAAGCCACTGTAGTGTCCTCATATGTAGCTTGGCCAGGGGTACTAGTAGGATGGTGGCCACCATGGAACCTAGTAACTGAAGAACTAGTCTGACTGGGACCCTTTTCAGAGGTAATATGGCCAAAACTTGAACCTGTAGCAGTTTTATTCTTTCTGTGGGAAGGAAAGCCTTCATTTCTATGGAATCACCCTCTGCACCGATAAATGTAACACATTGTGATGGCAGCAAAACAGATTTTTGCCAGTTGAAAGTAATCCCTAGGAGTCGACCCAAGTTGATGGTGGCCTCCGTGGCCCAGACAAGTAGATGCCTGGTGGGGGCGGTGAGAAGCCAGTCTTCTAGGTAAGGAAACACCTGGAATCCTAGATGTCTCTGGTGAGCACTCACCACTGCCAGACATTTGGTAAACACCCTGGGGGCTGTGATGAGACCAAAGGGCAGGGCTCAAAACTGGAAATGACTGGCTCCCAGCCAGAAGCATAAGTGATTCCTGGAGGCCTTGTTTATCTTGATGTGATAATAGGCATCCTTGAGGTCGATGGAGCACATCCATACACCTTTTCCCAACATGGGAAAAATGGTTTGAAGAGTGACCATTCGGAACTTGGACTTCCTGACGAAGCGGTTTAAACGGCTGAGATCCAGGATGGGCCTCAAGTACCCTGTTCTTTTGGGCACCAAACATAACCTTGAGTAAGTTCCTGATCCGATCTGGTCTGAGGGGACTGGTTGGATGACTCCTTTTTCCAGCAGCTTTGAGACTTCTAATGCTGCTTGATCCCTTTGACTGGGTGGAACGTCTGGGACTCTCTTGGGTGGTGGAGGGGGTGAGATAAAGGGAATGGTGTAACCTCCGGCAATAATTCAAAGCACCCAACGATCATGAGTGATGTTTTTGCCAGGCTTGCAGATGCTTCGAGAAGCGACACCCGACTGGCTCCGGAGAGGCACAGTTGGGCAGTCCCTCAGGGACGTTGGTAGGAGGAACCATGAAAGGATTCACGGTCTCCTGAGTTGTGGGGGCCTCCCCCGCCCCTAGGGTGACGTCTTCCAGAATAATTCCCCCCCTCCTCTGCCTCTGGAGGGGGGGGGTCACCATGATGGTCGGGAAAAGACTTCTGGGACTTCCTGAACCACATCGTTCCTTCCCTCTGCACCTTGGGATAAGGTCTAGAGGGAAGCGAAAAACAGGCCCCAACAGCAGACAAAGTCTTACCCTCTTGCTCACATCTGGTGAGAGTGTCTTTCACTTTAGGTTGAAAGAGAGAGGACCCGTCAAAGGGAGCATCCATGAAGGAAGACTTGAAGGCCTCTGCAAAGTGACACAGGCGCATCCAGGCTTGCCTCCTGAGGGCTACATCTGAGCTAGCTTCTCTACCCACCCCCTCGGCTGCATAGGATATGAGCCTCATGGACGAGTTAACAATAGAAGACAGGCTAGACAGCTGGGTGTTGACAGTCTGGTTCACCACCTCAGGCAAGTTACCCGACAGAGTATCTCCCAACTCCTTGAGGAGATCTCTTTGGAGCCTTGTAAAATGACACAGATAATTCAGCGACCACAAAGTAAAGGTCGCTGAGGACAGGGTATGCTTTCTATACCGATCCATACTCCTGGACTCCTTGTTAGGAGGATGAACGGAAGCAGAAGGCTCTGCAACTTCTTGCTGAGTGGTAGACACCACCACCATGGCATCTACAGGAACTCTTTCATCAGAAATTCTTTCCCAGGAGGTGCAGACAAAAACTTGTTGGGGCGGCTTGGAACCGGTTCCACGGAGTCAAGATTTTCCCACACCCTTCGACAAATAAGGTCCAACAGCTCATCGATGGGGGGAGATACCCAGGAGGTGGAAGGTCAGGCTGCAAAGGCCTTGAGGAAGACCAACTCCACCTCAGAGGGGGTTTTGGAGGGCCAGTTACCTCTCTGTCTCAAAATCTCCAGGATGTCGGAGAATGAGACATCGTCAGAGGATGACTTTGTGGACCCCTCTGCATCATCGAAGTCGGTGTCTGAGGTGACAGACTCATCTGGGGAGTCTATGCGCTTCCTCTTATACAGCTTTTTTCTGGGAGGCTCTTCAGGCAAGAACTCTGAAGGGCCCTCAGAAAGCAGTGGACCACGCATGGGGGTATCCTCAGGCATTGGAGCTCCGCTGTCTGCAGATAGAGGGGCATCAGAAGCTCTAGTCGCAGTGTCCGGGAAAAGAGGAGTTGACTCAAGTGATGTCACCAAAGACCTGGCCGGTGCGCTCCTCATGGCCTCGAAGGCGGGTCCACCCGAATCCAAGAACATGATCGGAACAGGGGTTTCCCCGGCTGAAGCACCGAGAGGGAGACTCGGAGCCAAAGTCTGAAGCCCCGATGTATCCCCCTCGGGTCCGAAACCATCAGATGGGACCAAAAGGGTTGGAGCCAAAGTCGGAACCGAAAAACTCAAAAGTGGTTTTGGAGCCGACCCAAGGACATCACTCGACTCAGAACACTCTGGCTCTGACAACACAGAGGTGGTCGGAGGAGGAATTATCGGAACTGACACAAGGATAGGCTCCGGAGCCGACTGGGCTGGAGCCGAGAATAATTTTGTTAATACTGGTGACTGGAGGAGTCTCTGCACCACCTTTTCCAAATCCGAATCAGACAACCTGGAGGACTTGGAGGACACAGAAGGGGGTCGAGAAGTCTTCTCTAAGGGATCCAATGCGAAGCTAGGAGAATAGCTCCAAATCAGTTCCAAAACAATTGGAGCCGAGGTCGGCTCCAACATAACAGAAACCTCCTTCGGCTCCGAGGGCATTGAAACCGAGGAAGCTGTCTTCGGGACTGACAGCATCTCCTGCGGCTCCGAGACCAATGGAGCCAAGGAAGGTGAAACAGTTTTAGCTCTTTCCTCCGGTGGCTCCGACGAACTGGTTGGAGCCAGAGATCTCTTTTTTGATTTAGATTTCCCACTAGGGGAAGAAGAAGCCGAAGCTTCACCCAAGGCAGGTTTTAACAGTCCCTTGAGAATTCATTTATTTTTTCTCTCTTGCAAGACCATGGAACTGAACGAATGACACACACTACAGGACTCTTGCAAGTGTATAGCGCCCAAACAGTATACACAGATGGCATGGCCATCAGTCAAAGACTTTTTATACGAACATTTAGCACACTTTTTGAACCCAGAAGGCCTATGTTCTTTCTGATCTTTGCCAGACATGTTAAGCGACAGCAAAAATGGACACCAACATGAAGGGAGGAGAAGGGACTCTAAGTTAAATGCCCCCAACAAAAACACCAAGGAGACACACCATACAGGGCTAAGGCCCTCTAACTGAAATGGGCCTAGCCCGCCAAACACAAGTATACCACAACTACAAAATCACAAAAAACACCCAGACACAAAAGATAGCTATTAAAATAGCTTTGGTTGGAAAATATTCCACAGAAACTATCAAGTTCAAAAAGTTCAATAAAGTTCAATAAAGTACTTAGCCACAGCCAAGCTTGAGACCACGTCTTCACTCTACGAGCAGCAAACGAGATCTGGGGGTTTGGGAGTGGTGCATCCTGGGATATAGGCTTAGCACAGCCAATTAGAAACTTTGTGCTAGTTATAGCGGCCGAGTCAGAGCCGATTCTCGGCTCCAAGCCCATCAGTAATGAATGTAGGCGAGATAGAACCACATTACATCATGTGTTATGGACTCAGTAAGAAAAAAAGCTAAATTCACATGATACAACTGAATATCACAGAACATTTATTAAGTGTTTAGTAATGTAAGAAATAACTTATATGTAAATGTATGACAGAGAAGAGAGATAAACTAAGTATGTTAACTTTAATTAAAATACAGAAAGTCATGAAAGGGAAGTTATATGGCTTAATATTTAGTCAGAAAAATGGACAAAATGCAAGGCATGAGAAAATTTGCTTTTAATTTTGGATCAGACAATGAGACTTTTTCAATGGCGGTACCTCACAAAAGGATGCTTATAAAATAAAGAAAGATAACATAATTGTGTATGTTGATAGTAGGCTGAGCAAGGAGCGGATATCTTTCAGATTTTTTAAGCAAGTCATAGATGAGCCATAACATGGAGAGCTCTATGTGCCAAACAGGATAATGTTTTTCATAAGCCAGGTAATTTTGTTTATTTGTTTACTGGGAAAATCTGACTGAGCTCAGGAGCCATTTTCAGCAGAGGCTTGGGGAGAAAAGTTTCAGAACAGCACAATACACTACAGTAAAACTGGGCATTAACAATAACATCTAACATACTTAAGCATGGGAAGTAACAGTTTTGCACAGTACGTACATAAACATGGACAGCAAAAAATGAATAGTGGAATTATATACAAATAAGCATAGTCGTGTAGTGGCAGTTGTTTGTTACATTATTTATACAGTATTCACATATATTATAGGTTGCAATTTTATGCAGTTGCTCTTTGTATTAGAAGGGTTAAAGAGTTCTATAAGGAGAACAGTTAGAGGAAAGAAGAAAGATTTAATCAGGTGAGAGCATTTGTACTACCTTGAGATGAGTATGTGTGTTTTTAGTTGAAGCTTAAAAGATTTTATCAATGGGTCTTGTTTAACAATTAGAGGGATGGAATTCCAGGTTTTGGACACTATGTGAGAGTATAGGGAGTAGCCAGATGAGCTCTTAGGTTTGGAAATGAGTAGAAGGGCTTTGTCAGAAGATTGCAGAATCTTAGCTGGATGGTAAGATTGTATTAGGTTTATTAGAGATGGACAGTGATTTGGTTTATATTCTAGCTTAAGAAAAGTAGGGAACTGAGAGTATAAAAGTTGATGTGGTAATTTGAGCAACTGGATGTGTATGATGTGATCTATGGTGGAAGATGGCTGCAAATTTTTCAACCTTGTTGGATCACTCTTCAAGTTTGTTTAGATAATGTTGCAAATTGGTAAATATTGTTGCAGCATAGAGGAGGGTGGATAGAATAGGATGTAGGTTGTGGTGATATGAGATCTAGCTGTGTTATGAGATTTACAGAGAATGCCAAGGTTTTCTGATTTTTTTAAGCTATGTGATCTATGTGGACGTGGAATTTTAGGGCTTCATCTATATGTCTGGTATGTGTGACAAGTTGTATTGCATGTCTTTAAGTTACTTTAGGGACATGTCAACAAAGAATGGGAAAGCACAGTAAGAATCTAAAGGCTCAACAGTGAGTTCAATCTGTTTTGACTTATGTCCCCAAGTCATTATTGGCAAGGGAGGATAAACCTTTTGCAGACTTACTATTTACAGACAAAGAAATGAAAGCTTTAAATTGAATGCATAATATAGTCAAATGTTACATTTTAAAAGGTAGGAAGGAAACCTAGTAAAGGAATAACATCTGTAATTGGATTTCTACTGTATACCCAATAGGTGGTTGTGTGTGATATTTACAGCATTTATAAGGCCAGATATCGAGTGAATAGTATATTACCTATGACTATGATTATCTTAAGTAGCATGTGTATTTGTTTGTCGGATGTCATTATGATGTTACCCATATGGCTCAGCTTTTGCTGTTGTTTTTGATTTATATGTTATATATTTTTCAAGAAAAACTATTTATACCATAAAAATGTTCTCTACATGGTTAAAATTTGAAAGGAGGTTGAAAAATCATGATCTTTGATGTGATTTAATTTACAGAAGGCCTTGAATAAGCAGATTATCATGTAGAAATATTCTGACAGATAGTGCTGACTATATATACAGAGACATGTGCCACATTCTGGGTCTATGTCAAATATTCAAACTTACAAAATGTTGAATACCATATGGTCGAGATCATATGTTTGATATTTGGATGTTTGAATATCTAAGAAAAAGAAAAAAAAAAAAAAGAAAAATATACACTAACAGTGCGACAAGGGGGGGCAAGACCCCTGGAGCCCCCACACCCACCTACTTAAATATACCAACTCCGAGACTGCACTTCAGTGCAGAAAAGGGTAATTATCCCATTCTACACTGTACTGCACCATTAAAAGTCAACCTTCAAACACTTGAAATGTTGAACATATGGTCTTGAGCATATAACGTTCAACATTTTAAGCATTCGAATAATTGACATAGACCCCAACATTCAGAGACATGTGTCACATAAATATGCTAGATGTTTCTAGAAGTGGTAGGGCATACATGATAGACAGCAGAACTTCACTGCTATCCATGATTTGAAAAGTCAAAATCATAGCAAAGCTAACAAGTTATGAAAGGAAGAGACAAGACTGAAAAAATTGTAAATGCCACTTTTTTGAAAAATTCTGATAGATTGCATGTTTTACTTGTTGGCATATTCAGATTCTGATTGATTGTGATCTAATTTCCGTTTGAGAAATACAAAATAATATGTTTTTACCATGCTCTTTATTTTAAAGAATATAACTTTCTTGATATGAATTTTAGAATATCTAATTTTACTATATATGGTCTCACATTTGTTTAAAAGGTATCCAGTATACTGTTAGAAATTGTGGAGGACTTGGGTTTGTTCTAGGTTTTTCTTATTTCTAAATTCAAGTAAAAGTATGTGCACTTATTCTGTGAATAGTGATTTATTACTCTATGAATAGTGATTTATTATATCTCCCACAGGCTAGTTAAGTTTTGAAATATAGAGAGAACATTTTCATTTTCCTTTACTGACACTGACAGTGTGGGGTAATGTCCTATAAAGTGACAGTCTGTATCATCCATTATCATTGAGGATAGTGTGTGGTACTTCCTTATTTAGATTATTCACTTATATTATAAACCTTAATCCACCCCACCTAATAATGCTTCATATGAAAGTCATTGAGCCACCAATGATGAAATGATGAATATCAGATTATTTTGGTATGAAGTTAGGGTGTTTGACCATGCTTCTACAATTGTGCAGATTTATAAATCCTCCTAGTGTATAAAATCTGCAATGCTACCACCATTTTATAAATTAGGCTCCAGGCATTAATTAAAGCAACTCTAACCTCTGTAAGTTCAGCCTGCTGATAAGGGAATCGGATTGCAAACACCATTATCAATATCTGGACTTCTCAGGGAGAGACAGTTTACACCCATTAAGTGCAGGTTTGCTTAGCTGTTCATCTTAAATCTTGCCATTGATCACTTAATCTTCCTTTCATGTCAGCAAGATGAAAGGAAGAGTTACTTATCAATTTTTTATATTTTGGTGCCACTGAAGGTCACACATGATTTCATCAAGCAAGCAGCCTTTTTTCAGGATTTGAAAAGGCATTTGAAAACAATATCACATCCTTATACGTATCATAAAAAGATGACCTCCCAGTAGTATTCATTCTCACATATGTGATTTCCAGGTCAGATATGAATTGCAGTGTTTTGTAATACATGGGATTTTGTGCATGTATATATTTCTATGCCTGTATCTGGAGGCCTTGAGCAAACTCTTAACTTAGGAACATACAAATAGAACCACAAAGAGTTTACATGACACATTAATTGATTAACTTGTCATTCTTTCACCATTTTAGGAACAATTTGTGCTATGAGTTAAAAAAAAAACTACTTAAAAATTAGAAAACTAACTGTATGAAACTAATATTATTTACATTATATTATAATTGATTCAGTAAACAGTAAACCATAGCCATAAGAATAAGATAAAAACCAAAAGGACCCAAATAAGGAGGCTGTAGTTTCCAGTTTAAAAACACAGTTTTAATCCACAAAAAGAAAGCACAAGCGCTTTCGTAGGTACAATTCCCACTTCATCAGATGCTAACAACTGTTCAAACAAGAATGGTTTAAATACATATACAGAAACACCTGAAGTAATTAAGTAGTGGCATCACCTTGAAACTACACTCATATTAAAATATTCAAGACAAAGATATCACACATCTACCTACCTATATTTAACTGCAGATTAGAATACAGTACTTAAAATTTAAAAATATATAAAAACATTGCAATAAATACTATACAGAATATGCATAATTATTCACTATATATACCTATTGCACATATTTTCATCTAGTAGAAGGTCTTTTCTTTAATAGAGGCTTAAGGGGAACATAATCATTCATTCCAAAATCAGCATTGGCTCGCAACCTTACTATCCATTCAGCTTCTAAATTTTCTGTGGCATTTCGTATGTCACCACCCCTAATATTCTCAGACGCTCTACTAATGACTAGAAGCTTGAATTTGTGTTCAGAATCAGTTTCATTCACATGTTTGGCTAAAGCACTTAAATTATTCTTTTTATTAATATGGTAAAGATTATTAGGGGTGGTGACATATGAAATGCCACAGAAAATTTAGAAGCAGAATGGATAGATTGAGAGCCAATGCTGATTTTGTAATGAATGAGTATGTTAATTGAATAATGATCGACTCGATCTCTTTTCATAGTGTATGGCCATCATTTTAGACAACAATTTTATTTTTTATGAGGGAGAGCACTACAGGCAGACTAGGGGTGTGGCTATGGGAGCAGCTTGCACCCCCGTTTATGCCAATCTAGTCATGATGGATTGGGAAGACAACAATTTATTCAAAAATTCATATTTCAGTATGTTAGATTGTATTTTCGCTTTCTGGATGATATTTTTATATTGTGGGATGGCACTCATGGAAGTATAGATTCCTTTATGAGCAATATTAATAGCACTAGTACTTTTTTGACATTTACACACCAAGTGGAAGGAGAAAGAATAGCATATCTGGATACTCTCATTATTAAGACAACTACAGGCTTTAAATCTAGAATATTTAGGAAGCCTACTTTTAGTGATAACTATTTAGAATATGAGAGCAACCATCTGAGAAAAATGTTCAGGAACATCTTTAAAGGACAATGTTTAAGAGCAGCAAGGATGACCTCTTGCTATGAAGATATGATTTAGGAAATATAATATATGAGCTCTTTATTTCTGGAGAGAGGGTTCCCAGAAGGTTTAATCAGGGATGTGGCCAACCATGTAGTGAAAGAATGGAACAAAAATACAAACCTTTATTAGGAGAAAGCTTTCCTTTACAGGCTTCTGCTTCTGATGTTAATGAAGCTAATATTAAACAATATAATAGGGCATGTATTATTAAATGTGGCCCCTATGTGGAGAAGGTTAAGCACCTAATAAGTAATAGTTGGAACATTCTGAAATCTGATGAGGACATCTGTCATTTATTAGATGACAAACCTACTTTCATCTTTATGATGGATAAAAATATTAAAAGTACTTTTTGGAAATGAGCAGTGAAAATGGTACAAGGAGTAAGAAGATTGGCCACACACAAAAATCTGGAAGTTGCAACTGTTGTCACTATATTTTGGAGAAGGACAGCATTATATTGGATACTGTTAATAGAACAGAAGTTAGATTTAGAAAGGGAAATTGCAATAATAGATATTTGGTATATCTGGCGAAGTGTATACTTTGTTCAGGATACTATATTGGAAAGACTAACAGACTTTTTAAGAACAGAATATATGATCATCAATATAACATTAGAAAAAAGGATTCAAACAACGCATTATATAGACACATAGAGAAAGAAGGGAATGACCATTTTTTTAAGTTTGCTATTCTGGAACAGGTTTCTGACAATCCAAGGGGAGGAAACATCAAAAGTGTGCTGGGGGAGAAAGAGGTAAAGTGGCAGTTGCTACTGGATGCCACAACTCCACCCAGATTAAATGATAGTATTCCCATCAAGCCTGTTCTGGTATCACGTTGTTGATATGAATACTTAGTTGTTTATTTATATATCCATTTTTTTCAATTAATTGTATTTATAGATGTTTTAACGGGTACAATGTATCTTTAAACAATTTGTTACTTTGTATTGGTTGATGTTTTGGTGCCAATTTTTTGAGTTATATATAGGGTCTGATCACAGGCTTTAGGTATTCTGATGAAGTCAATGTGTGATGTCGATGAAAGCACTTAATCTATTGTTTTAAATAAATTGCTGAGAGACAACCCTTGAATTGTTTTTTGTGGATCCATGATATTCGCAACTGGTGTGTTTGGATTTTGGACTTTGTTTCTTAGTTGTTTCCTTACACATTTCCATTTCATTTTACTTTTAACCAGAAGTTAGGTACTGCATCTAGGCCTGGAGTTGTCCAGTTTGAGGCTTTTCTTAACTTTGTTTCAATCTCTCTAGCTGTTACTTCATCCCATTTCATATCCTGTACCTTTAAACTTCTTATTCTTTCTTTTTTTGGTGGTCTTTCAATTCCTTTTACCTTGTTTCTCAATTCTCTATAAATTTTTTTTTGGGTCATCAATAAATTGCTTATTTTGTACTTTTCCTTTATATTTATCTTCATATCTTCTAAGTTTTTCCACCTGTGCTGAAATTTTTAGTTTGTCGTTCATGATAGTGCATGATAAACCCTTGTCTGTTCTAATACTGCACATTGCTTTTATCACGTCTCTTTTTTAGTATTTTTGTTGATATGTTCCCTCTTCTATAGTCTTCTAACAGTGACACTTCTTATAGTAACTGGTTTATAGTTTTCTCTATTCGATATTTTCATGATGGTATCCGATTTCTCTCCTTCCTTTCCCTCATTAGCCTGTGTTCTTGTCATAGAACTTTATCAGTTATTAATTTAGCTGTACAGTAATATATCCTGTTTACTTCTGTTATATCACATGGATCTCTATGAGCAGTCCTAATTACCGTGTTCATTTGTTTTATCAGACTTCTGACTTTTTGGGTTTTATTAACCTTCTGCAGTCTATTTCTTTCACTGATCTTGATATATCTGTCTAGGTCTATTACTCTAAACAACTCTTCGCTTAACTCATTTTTTTCCAAACTGAGGGCACATCCCTTGTTTTCCATTTCCTGTGGGCATTCTATAAAAAGTTAATTTAGCATCTTCCTGTGGCACATTCTTTTCAATTTCATCCTGTAACTTCTGTTGCTCTGTCATATGGGAACTCATTGGCCTATCACTGCTCAACATTGACCGCATCAGAGTTTGCACAGGTTCCTGTTCCTTCCCTTGCTGTTTAGCTTCAAGTGAAAATTTCTACTGGTTTCCTGTGGAAGACTCCAAATTATCTTCATATGGTGCCTAACTAATTGCTTCATGTTCCACTGGTTTCCCCTTAATTTGGATATCCATTGCTCTATTCTGTTGTGCTTTCTGAAATAGATTTTCTACACTAAATCCTTCACAGCTATTCCATAAGCTCAATTTCTATTTCTTTTACTTCTCCATTATTAATCTCCTTTTCTTCTTTTCATCTTTGTCTTCTTATGTTTTGTATTGTAAAGTTTTCCATGTTCATATTTTTTTTGCCTGTATTTATCTTTAAATACTTTGGTGCTGCTCTTTTTTATACTAGTTAGTTTTGATTTCTCCTTTGTATAAATATTACACCATATTAAATCTCTTTTTCTTTCCCATATCCATATTTCTTCTTCAGATGTTTTCTGATCTTCCTGTTTCTCCTTACTTTGTGGACTCACTTCATCATGGTGTGATTTATTTATTTTCTTTTTTTATTTTACATTTGTTTACTGGGAAATTCTGTCTGGATGCAGATCCTTTTTCAGCGGATGCCAGGGGAGAAAAGCTCCACATCATGTACATGATAAATAAAGATACAAAGTTGCAGCAATAGTAAACAACATTACAGGTTGCTGGCTTTAATACAATAACAATATATTGATTATCAACAGTATATACAGTAAATGTTGCAAGTTAAGATAGTTTCTTGTCATTTATAATATTAGTAACAAAGTTGTTAGACAAGATTTTAAAGTATGTAAAGACAACTAGCTAATTCTGACTGTGGTTAGTAGTGGTGGTAGTATAGTTGGGTTAATAGTCTAGGTGGGGGAGTAAGAGTGGGGGTGTTAGGCTGGATTAGAACAAGGACAAAGCCAATGCAAATTTAAGTGGAATTTGACCACAGTCTTGAAAAGGCTGCTGGAAGGTAGAGTAGTTATAGAGGGTGGAAGATTGTTCAAAAGTTTAGATATGGTACATGAAAATATGGATTCTCCTGCTGAGTTTTTGGGTTTGATAATACTGAGTTGATTTTTGTTGCTTGATCCTAGGGGCCTAGTGGAGTGATAAGATTGGAGAAGGGTTTGAAGGGAAGGGATGTTATGGGGGTGCTTAATAAGTTTATGAGCGAGGGTGAGTTGATTAAAGTGAAGGAGTTGTGGGAGTTCTAGCTAGTTTAGTTCTTTAAGGGAGATACAATGATGGTTGCGGTAGGACGTTCCAGTGGCAAATTTAGCAATTTTGTTGTAACAAGCATCCAGCTTGTGTAGTTCTGTCTGTCTAAGGTTAGTAAGTATGATGGATATAGGGTGGAGATTATACAAGAAAAAGAAAAATAATCTGGTTCCACACAACAGTGAAAATCAATATGTCCTTTATTGTAGTAGGTAAGCGCTTTCTCGGAATAACATCCGCTTCATCAGACCAACAAAGATAGAATAGCAGTTACATTTTTAAACACTAAAACATCCAATTAAAAATCAGATAAAATGTGCATCATAGCTAAATGTCATGTGATAAAATACATCTGTAGAATATATCATTAAAAAATTTAATAAAACAGACTAAATGAACGATATGTACTTAAACCTGGTAACAAATACAATAGTAAACATAATAAAAGATGAACTATTGAAACATATATGATAAAATATTAAAAGAGAGATCAATGCTTTAATGGCCGTGCTTTAAGGAAGGGTTTCAGGAAACTCGGTTGTTTAAACCAGGAGGTTTATCAGTTTGAAAGCTCAAAATCCATTTCTGTTCACTAGATTCTGTTCTGTTATTTATGTCACCTCCTCTCTTGGTACTATGCAGAATCTCTAGTACCATAAAGCTAAATTTATGTTCTTTACCCACTTTAGCTACATGTAGTGATAGTGCGCTAGTTTCTTTAACATTCCTGATATCCCTAAGGTGTTCAAGTATTCCGTCCTTAAACACCCTGTTCATTTTCCCTATGTAAAATGAGAAGCAGGTAGTACAATAGCAAAAATAGACAACATTTTTTGTTCGACAATCTACATAAAAAGCAGTATCTATCTTAAAACCCAAAGTGGGATCTTTGAAATGATTACCAATATGTATATGTGTACAGGCCATACAATTCCTACACATATATGTACCAAGTCTATCAGATATTATAGTTGATTTAGTATTAAAGGATCGATAACAGAGCTGACTCTTAAGTGATCTATTATTTCTAAAAGCAAAATCTGGCTGTGTGCCAATGACTCCATTCAACTCATGTACAGTAGACAGAATATCCCAGTTCTTTTTAATAATATCACATGCTACATGCACATTACTGGCAAAGGTCAATGACATCCTTAGTTTATTCCTGGAGATTAGCTAGGGATTTGGCTATGGAGATTCTAGCCGCCTTGGTTAGGAATTGGCGACTTCAATATAATGCAACAAGTTTCTTGTGAACTTTTTTTATTGTGAGAGATATGTGGGTGTCAAATTTAAGTTTGTTGCCTATTTCCACACCGAGTAATTTTGTGTGTTTTGATGGAGAGATGATAGTATTGTCTTTGGCAAGAATGTTAAAGTGGGGGTGTTTTTGGGTGGCTTTGGAAGGTTGGAACAGAAGTTTTGTCTTATTTGGGTTGAGTAGGAGCTGAGCATTGGATAGCCAGCTTTCTACAGAAGAGAACGATTCCTGTATGATTTGTTGTAGTTCTGGTAGAGTGGGGGCAGAGCAGATGAGAGTAGAGTCATCTGCGTACTGTATAAGAGCTGCTTGTGTGGTGGCAGTATGTAGGTTGTTAGTGAAAAGTGAGAATAGTAGAGGGCCAAGGATAGACCCTTGGGGAACTCCAAGAGTAACTGGGAGGTGAGGTGATAGATTATCGTCCCAGATTACTGATTGCTGGTGTCCATGTAGATGGCTGTGGAACCAATTGCAGGCTGATTGTGAGAAGGAGAGGTTGGGGAGAGTAGAGAGTAGTAGCTCATGAGATACCATGTCAAAGGCTTTTGAGAGATCTAAAAATACAGCAGTAGAGAAGAGGCCATTGTTTTTGTGATGAAGTATAGTGTTGGTGAAGGAAAGCAGAGTGGAGGTAGTGCTGTGATATGGCCTGAAACCATGTTGGGTTTTGGAGAGGAGATTATTAGCTAGGAGGTAGTTGGAGACCTGGGTGTTGATACATTTTTCAAGTATCTTGGAGAGAGGGGAGAGGATAGCAATGGGGCGGTAATTGGAGAAGTCAGTGGAGGGGGTGCCTTTGTGGAGGGGAATGATGTGGGATATTTTCTATATCAATGGAACATAGCCTTCTGTTATGGAATGGTTGATTAGAATTGAAATTGGGTAGGCTAGTGTATCAGCTGCAATTTTCAAATATTCAGAGGGGAGGTTGTCAGCTCCGAGTTTGGTGGGTTTAAGTTTTGACAATATTTTTTTTTATTTTGGAGGTAGGTACTGAGGTGAAGAAGAAAAGAGGAGTGCGGGGTTTAGGGTTAGGAGTTGGGGGAGCTGTTGTAGGGAAGAGTGGTTTGTTTAGAGATGTTATAGTTTCAGTGAAGTGTTTGTTGAAGGATTCAGCAATACTGCTCGAGTAGGGGGGAATGGATGGCTGGGGGTATCAACCTTCCCTGGGTGGAGGATAGTGTTAATAGTGGACCAGAATTGCTTAGGTTGTGGTTGGTAGAGTTTAGGGAGGATTTATAGTAGAGGGATTTGTCTAATTTTATTTGCTTTTCGGCTTTATTGTGCAGTTCAAGGAATGATTGCTTATCTGAGTTATTTTTTGTTAGTCGCCAGTGCTACCAGACCTTATGTCTGGATTTCATTAGGGTTCTGGTGGTCTTTTGTAACCATAGGGCATTCCTGGACCTGATGTTGGCATTTCTTACAGGAGCATGGGTTTTTAGGATAAAGAAGAAGGTACTGTTGAAGAAGTGCAACACCGCATCTAGGTTGAGTTATTTTTGTGGTGACCAGTTAATTTTTTGCAGGGAAGAGATGAAGGAGTTGGGGTTGAAGTTAAACTTGTTCCATATTTGCCTGTGGATAATGGGCTTGAGACTGTTTGTGTGATGCCGAATTAGGAAAGTGGGGGAGTGGTCACTAAGACTGTCAGGTAAGCAGCCTGCTAGGTAAAAGTGAGGGGCTTTGTTGACTAGGATCCAGTCAAGTAAGGTATGATTGTTAGGGTTTTTGTTGATTCGGGTAGGGGATTGTATGAGTTGAGTGTACCCATGGAGATTAAGGTGAATGTTTGGGAGATTGTTATTGCAGGATAGCCACTTGATGTTAAAGTCACTGAGAATGATGGTTTCCTGGGATAGAGATAGAGTAGTCCAGCTCAAGAGATTTTCTTGGGGTGTAATATTTTGCCCTGGTGGGAAATAACATCCTATGATATTGATTGTTCTGTTTGGGTTTAGTTTGAGATTGGCATAAAGGATTTCTTCATTGTTGTGATGATGGGCAGATGTGTTCAGGAGTTGAATATTGAGGTGGTGTTTAAATATCAATGCTATGCCACCTCCTTTTTTGGACAATCTGTCTATACAAAGGATGTTGTATTCAGGTGAAAGTATTTCCTCACTTTTGATGTGAGGTTTGAGCCAGGTTTCAGTTAGGAAGAGAAATATCTGGGGAATATATGCTTATGCTGGCATGTAGTTCTTGGATTTTATTGCACATGCTTCTGATGTTTAGGGACATTATAAGTAGGTCTGTTGTTTTTTTGCTGGCTAGGAGTTGAGTTGGGAGGTGCTTGGACTAGGGTTTGTGGTTGGGTTGGATGTGGGAGGACCGGGGTTTGGATGGATGTCTCCAGTGAGGGCTAGTTTATAGAGGGTGTTTAGGATATGTTTTATAAACATAGTAAATTGCTTATGGTATCTTAGGGATATTTCATTTTTGAGTGTGTTAGGTGTTTGGTAATGGAGTGTGTGTATTGGGAGGATGTTTTTGGTGGCAGGGTTTGTGTAGTTATAGTGTAAATGTTTGAGGGAGAGTGTTGAAAGAGTACAATGGAAGTTGTTGGGGCATGTAACTGTGGAGCCTTGGTAGGATGTAATGTGAGCTAGAACTACACAGGTTAGGATTGTTATTATATTAGGTAGTAGCATGACTGTGTTGGATGTAGGGGGAGGGGTGACTAGTGGTGTAGCCGAATTGGTAGTAATTAAGGGTGGGGTTAAGGCTAAGAATAAATGTAGAGGTACTGGGGACAGCTGGGAATAGGGGGCATGGAGGGGAGCAAAGTAAGCATAGCTAACAGAGCAGGCTAGAACCCCCCAGGCTAAAGATAGCAGGGTAAGTGTCTAAATAGCCAAATTGTTAGGAGTTATTAGAATTTAGTAGGGAAAAATAATCTATAGACCTGATTTAAGCTGTGTCTTTTCTGGGTAGATGCCTAGTTTGAACAGACAAAAAGTGGTAGTTTAAGTACTTTTTTGCCTCTGTTTTACAAGTGGGCAATTCCAATGTATCTACTGGGTTACCTTTTTTGCCTAAAGCTTTATCTTGGTGTACTGATAGCTAAAAAGAAAAAGTTTAACTGGGGAATGTATTTACAGCTGATGGGGTGGGGAGCAGCTGATGTCCCGAGCTGTGGGTAGAGACAGTTATTTCTGCCAGGTACTTTCTATAGTAGCAGGCTAAGAGGGAAATGTAGCTAGGCACCTACAGTAACTTATTTTCTTTTTAAAGCCCTTGAGTCCTTGTGGCTGGTTTCTTCACTGCAGAAGTGGCAATGGTCAAAGATTCAGCAAGTGGGGGACTGAGAGAGAACCCATTCACAGGAACAGTGGTCAAGCAGCTTATTTTCATTTTAAAGCCCTTGAGTCCTTGTGGCTGATTTCTTCACTGCAGATGCAGTCAATGGCCAAGGATTCGGCAAGTGGGGGACTGAGAGAGAACCCATTCGCAGGGACAGGGTAAAGTAACTTATTTTCTTTTTCAAGCCCTTGAGTCCTTGTGGCTGGTTTCTTCACTACATATGTGGTCAATGGCCAAGGATTCAGCAAGTGGGGGACTGAAAGAGAATCTGTTTGGAGGGACAGTGGTAAAGTAACTTATTTTCTTTTTAAAGATCTTGAGTCCTTGTGGCTGGTTTCTTCACTGCAGATGTGGTCAATGGCCAAGAATTCAGCAATTGGGGGACTGAGAGAGAACCCATTCACAGGGACCATGGTCAAATGGGATATACCATGAGGTAAAGGGAATGGGCAGTCGCTGTGATGTAACCTGTGTTAGACCTTCTACACCAAATCCTACACTTTGCAGGTACTCCATAACATCAACTTCTATTTTATTAACTTCTGCTTTACTAATCTTATTTTCTACATTCCATCTTTGTAATATTATTTTTTTATTGTGAAATTTTCTATATCTGTATGCCTTTGCATGTATTTGTCTTCGAATATCTTTGGGGCTGCCTTCTTTACTCCTTTGCATAAATATTGCACCTTATCAAATCTCTCTTTCCCATGTCCATATATATTTTTTTATACTTTTCAAATATCTCTTGGTTTTGTTGTTTATATTTTTGCACTTCCTCAAATGATTCTTTTTCCAAAAAGATCAACGTTTCTTGATCTATATACTGTTTTTCACAAATCTGTTGTATTAATGAATGGACATTTTCATTTGAAGCTTCTGATAGTTTTTCTTGTGGAACTACTTTTCTTTCCTCTAATTTCTCTCCTAATAGTTTTGTATATCTTGTGTCTGGAAATTCTGGATTTTTGCATAATAGTAACAATACATAATTTATTTCTTATCCTCAATAGTCCACTCTATCTTCTTTATGGCTCTTTTTTGGCCTATCAGTTTTTCTGACTTTTGTGGACTGCTGCTTCCTTCTGCAACAGGGGCACCATCCTCCCCTGGGCCTGACCTGGCCCCATTGTAGGAATGTTTAAATATTTTGTAGATTCTACACTGTCATTTTATCCAGTTCTGACACCAGTGCTCCTACCAGGATTGGGCACTTTTTCATCCTGAGTTTTGTGCACCCAGCTATCTCTTTTAATTTTTGACCTACTGTTGCCCATGATATTTGCTATATACATACAGCTTGGTGAGATTTTGTATAAAACAGGGTCTACCTTGTGAAGGTACTCACCAAGACTTGAGGATGAATTCAATTTGAGTACTGCTACTCTCCTTTGGTTCTTGACTTTTCAGCTCTCCATTCAGACTCCTCGATAGGTGATCTGTGATGTTGTCACAGACCATTGATTCTGTGTGATACACCCAGATGAATGTAAGACAGTGCATACTGCCTATCTTGATATGGCCTAGGGTTTTGATACAATCTCCCACTCAGATATCATTGAGAAACTCTCCCAGGTGGGGATTACCCCTTATGTCACTAGACGGTTAACAAACTGGCTCACCGACAGAGCACATACTGTCAAAGTTGGTAAATCAACCTATGCTAGTAAAGCTGTAACCATTGGCATACAACAGGGATCAGTGGTTGACCTTTTACTGTTTGGAATCTAGTTCTTGACAGTCCAGGCTACAGTATACGGCCTTTGGCTTACCAAGTTTGTTGATTCTTGCATATTGGGTGCAATTATTGAGTCCACCAATCATGATAACATACTACAGGAGGGCCTAACACAGACAAATGATTGGTGCCAAAGCCACACAGTCTAAAAATACATGCAAAAGTGTGTCTTTATTTTGGCCATCTGCAACATGGAATTTCCTGTTTATTACAGCATTGGCAACACTCCCTCTATGCTGAAATCCAGTGGTGCAAGATGTGGGAACACACTTAGATAGCAATCTGATCCTCGACCACCAAATGTCCACTGAGGTATGGAAAAGCTATTTTGTGCACCTCATAAGTCGGGATATCATAATCAGCCTGATGATTATATAACAGCACTGTACTCAAACCTCATCAGAACACTAATAGAGTATAATGCTCCTTTTTGCATATAGCTCACTAGGCACCTGCAGCAAATGGAGGGAGCACAGGGGTTTCTCACCAAGAAAATACAGGGCCTACAAAACATACCATGATGTATGTGGATAGACTAAAAGCCCTGTCACTGTAATCTGTATCATATAGATGACTTGTGCCTGGTTTCCAGGCCAGCCTCTAACTTTGCCCTCGTGGAAATACTGCACATCCCCAAATCAGCTATAGCTGATGACATCACCATAGTCTACTGACAAGAATATGATAATAGCAGTACACCACATGCTGGTGTAAAATGCATTGTGTAATACCAACTGAGGGCACAAACATACCCCATTTGGCTGCAGTGAGAACAAAACTCTTACCTATCTAAATACACTGTATAAAGAATGCTGCATTTAAGGCAAGTGCCACATCTGAAGTCTGACTTGGAGAGTATCAGACAAAACTTTATAGCTGATGAGATCAGCAGTGTCTGGTTTGGAGAAAATACTAATAGCAGTGTCCCACATGCTGATGTCAATTGCACTCTGTAATGTTAACCAAGGGCACACACACAGACACACACACACACACACACACACACACACACACACACACACACACACACACGCACACACACACACACACACACACACACACACACACACACACACACACACACACACACACACACATGCCTGCTGACTGCAGTGAGAAAAGAACCCCTACCTATATAAGTACACCAAGAAGAGAACACAGTACTTTACACAAGTTCCACAGCTCAAGTCTGATGTTTACAAGGCTGTAGGACAACTTATGGTGGATGACATCAGCACTGGATGTTGGAGAGAACATGTTGGGAGTTTGCATGAAATGGATATGTAGGTATGTTCAGCTGTCAAGATTGTTGAAGTTCTCTGTATTAACAGATTGATGAGTGTAAAATGAGTAATATGTAGCGATTGTGTGCCTATATGCAGATAGTTTAAGAAACAGCTTTACAAACTATATGCAAACAGGTGTTCACGTTATTACATGTTTTGAAAATCTGAATTTGTATTGTCATTCTAAAGTTGTGCATAGTATATCACACAACATTTGTTATTAATTTATGCAGTGTAGTTGATATATTTCTCAACAAGTACCAAGAAGCCTGGGTTGCAGTGCATGGGGGGAGGTAGCACATGGTTGCATTGTAAATATGTGACATATTTTTAGATATGGCCTTCATTTTTATGTTTCCACATGTAGTTTCATGGCATAAAGACTAAATGGACAGTAAACTAAATCAGTCACCTTTGAGCTGTCACTAAGACCAGAATTCACAAAGGGTGAAATCAGACTAAAAAACTTCACCAAAGCAAACTATACCCTCCGAGCTGAAAGTAAAAATGCATTCCAAGCCCCACCACAAGCTGGAAGTGGTAACTATGCCAAAACTTACACTAAAGCTCTGTACAATCACTTGCATAATTGTATAAATTTGGCTGTACCAGAAATAATCAGAGCCAAAGCCCTAAGTAAAAACAAGCTGCCATGGTGGACATCCAGCATCAACAAAATTTACAGTAAATCCAGAATCAAAAAACTTTACAGTAAATGCAAAATGTTGCTGTCCAAGAAAACAAAGGCAAGGCTCTAAGAACAGAAAAGCATCCACCTCAACCTCAACAGGCAAATAAGACAACTTGTCAAATCCTTCAAGGGCTCCTATGAAATAAACTTAGCAAGTACAGCCAGGGATAACCATAAGACCTTTTACAGCTAAGTACATAGCCTAAAAGGTAGGACCCAAGCATGTGTAGAACTAGTGGCCAATGGTATCAGACACACTGATCCCTGAGAGATATCAAACCTGCTAGTAGATAGGGTTGGTGAAAATTTCACTCCCTTATCCCTATCTAACTTATCACAAACCTTCCCCCAAACCCACCACCCACCCTACATATCTGAAGAGCAGGTCCTCAAAGCCTTGTACAAGGCCTCTATGGGACCAGACAAAATACCAGACTGTCTTCTAAATAGGTTAAAACATGAACTAGCACCACCACTAAGTACCCATTTCATAGTCTAACCATAGGCTTTATTCCTGCAGAATGTAGAACAGCAACAGTTGTTTCCCTCCACAAAGGTGGTCTAGCAACAGACCTGAGGAATTACAGACCAATAAGCCTGAACAGCCTCATCTGTAAGGCCAAGAAATGGATCATTATGGACCTCATAAATGACGATATAGGTGATCCCCAAACCCTAGATCCTACCCAATTTGGCTTCATCAAGGGCAGCTCCTGCCTGTTATATCTGGTGTATTTCTTTAGAAATGTGGCCAAGGCAATTGACAAAGGCAAATCTGTGCACACAATATACCTCGACTTGGCAAAGGCTTTTGACACAATCCGACATTCAGGCTTTACTGATAAACTTAGCAAACTGAACGTAAACTCCTTCATTGTAAGATGGCTTGCCAACTGGCTCACAAACTGGATGTACACTATTAAAGTGGGTGAATCCATATCAATCAGCAGACCTGTTACCCATGGGGTGCCATAGAGGTCAGTGATGGGACCCAAACTCTTTGGTATATACTTCTCAGAAGTTCAGGTCAAAATTAAGGAGTTGTGTCTGACCAAGTTTTCAGACTACTGCAAACTAGGTGCAATCACTGAATCCCCAAATGATGTATACTCCAGGAGGGTCTCACTCAGACCAGTGACTGGTGTATTAGTCATGGTCTCAACCTGAATGCAAATAAATACATCATTATTCCCTTCGGTACAAACAATGTCCTTTCACACTATCAAATCAACAATAATATCCTAAGTACCCATGAAGTGGTAAGGGACCTATGATCACAAGTTGACCGCAACCTTAACTTTGACCACCCTGTGTCTACTGTAGTAAGGATAGCTTTCTACATAGCACACTTGATTGGTAAAGACATTGCCTCGAGAGCAGAGGAAGTTATAACTCCCCTATGCTTGGCACCTATCCTGCCCATAATTGAGTATAATGTCCCATTTGCCATATACTGTACTAAGTACATGCATCAATTGGAGAGACCTCAGAGGTTTCTAACAAAGAAGGTCAAGGGGCTCCAGTATGTGCTTTACACAGAGCGACTAATGTCCCTGTCACTATAGTCAGTTTCATATAGACTTCTTAGATGAGACTTATGCCTGGCTTACAGAGCAATCCAAGACCCAAACCTAATGAATTTGCTGCATATCCATAAATCAAATGGGACTAGGGCTACTCATTTCAGGGACCTAAATATGGCCTGTGACTTAAATAGTAAATACTTGAGGGAAACAGTTATCTCCCAGTGACTGCTGCATCTTTGGAACTGTCTACCAATTCATGTGAAACAGAGCACATCTATGACACTATTCAAGAGGAAGTTGGATGAGTGGATATGGCACCATAAAGTTTTACTGGTATAGTGCCCACAACCCTCCTGGAGATGGGTAGTCATCACTAAATGCAATCTTGGGTATTCACTAGCATTTCTATGGTATTTAATTGGGATAAAATGGCTAAGCTTAAAATGACCTCCGGGTTGATAGAGAGAGTAGTAATCTCCTATGTTCCTATCATCCTAAACAAAACAAATACATGTTATTATTTGCTTTGCATGGCACAAAGGTGAGCAGCCAATTTGCATGATGGCTGGCAAAGTGCTTGCACATGCAGGATATATATTTCCACTGCTTTCCCCATTTGAGTGCAGTTGAGCAGTACACAAATGCAAGGCTCATTGCTAAAATTATGAGAGATAGTATTGTGTGTATGAAAAAGACCTGCTGTTTAGCTGACTCTAAATGCATTGAAACATTTCTTTTTGAGCCCAGATGATACTGAGTTTGAATCCAGGTGTATGTAATACTTTTAAATAAATAATGATAATGAATGAACTTATTCTTTATACTACATTCACTGTGTGTTACTGTGTTTTACCTTAGGCTGGAATGTTTAAGCAGCATTGCACAGAGGTAATCCACACCACTGAAGAGCCGTTCATTGTCTCTTGGCATTGGTGCATGATGCCAAACTCTGAGCAAATACAGAGGCCAAAAAGTGAAGGGCTCCATTGCTTTTCTGGTACTTGTATGTGTTGTGTGTGCTTCTATTTTTTGGCTAGATTATAGTTGTTAAAATGGGATAGATAGGGAAGTGGTGAAATGGGGATCAAGCAGGGGGAAGAATAAAGGTAAAGAAATTCAGGAATGTGTATGAATGTGGTAGGAAAGAATCATGGCTATCAATTTCTTTAACACTGTAAACTGAAAACATCTACAGAATATTAGCTGAATTTGAACTGCCACTACCAGAAATAGGGGTGACAACAATGCAATCATGTTGTATAGCCAACCGGACCAAATCAAGTGCTTCAGGAAGACACATGCAAAATGAAGGGCTATGTATGGAAAAATATTTTTTTTGTGGGACAGGTACGCATTTTTTTTTAATTCAGTAAGAGAGGAATGCTGGGTAAGGGATGTTGGCATGTGTGGGTCAAGTAAGCTGAGTAGGTGAGGAAGCAAATGCAAACAAGACAAGACACAGGGACAGTGAGGGACAAAAAAGGTTGGGAGATACCATGATTGAGGTGAGGGAAGGGACAATGCAAGCTCATACCCATCACGCATATAGACAGTGAGAATCTAGTCCTCACCCACGGGACTGTCTTCACTGTTCCCTTACTTTACTTGGAGCTGGAGTGCTTGATGTCGTCTCCTCCTATGGACCTTGAGGGAGAACAGCGTCTCCATCCAGTGTAGGTGTACACCAATGATGTGCTGCTCAGCTCTATCTCCCATCCCTGGCATACCCTGGTGGGTGATGAAATCCTCACCTTTGCCACTACTCCTGGAGGGTACCAAACCACCATCTGCCAGGGCAGTACTACCTGTAGGCACAGGTAGTGCAGGGTCACCAGAGGCAGTGTTGCCAGGATGGGTCCCAGATGTGCTGGGAATTGGTGCTGGAGCTGGTGAAGCAGGGGCAGGCTGACCTGTTGGGGCTGGGCTACTTCACTGTCCTGTAAAGAATTTAGTGATTTGGTACAGATAGATAACATAGAGACATTTTAATGACACATAATAGAAAATAAAAAAGAGATAAAGGTTGCAGTGAGAGAAAAAAGAGGTAAAATTAGTACCATCATATGTGGCATACAATGCACTATTACAATTATACAACTATTTTATCTGAACTATTATACTTAAGTATACATCCTATCATTTACACACTATTATTATGGATTGCTCAAAGTAATCCTGCAATGTGCATATATTGCACATACCCTTGATCCAAATTTACTGATTACAGTTAACAACAAAGCATTTATGCCACTTGAATATAGTTTAATTTATGTAATATCATGAAGGAAATGCAGTATTGTATAGTTGCTACTCATGGTATTTGATGCTATAACCTCTGACTACAGTCTTACACTTGACTCATAAACTTGGCTTGTGCTACAGATAAATGCATGCTTGCTTTTACAGTTAGCATGTGCATGTTCATTTTTCTACTGCTGTATTGAATACAAAAAAAATCTATCTTTAACTTTTAAAGCTACAATAATACTTGCTTGCGCTGCATATATATCACTTGCTTTCCTCATTCTCTTCAGACGTTCAACATGAGTCTGCTGATTCAACTCAATTTCAGCTTTAGCTGTGAAAGGAAAAGAAACGAAAATAGCTGAAGAGCATTATGCATACCAGTCTTGCATATATTTAGCTTTCTGTGTATTAAAAATTCTCTTTATTAGAATACTTACACGGCTGTGGGATGTCTCCAGTTTAAAACTCAGTCAACCACTGGTTCAATGTATCTCTGTTATGCCTTTGTAGGTCATTAAACTGGTGCCTACAATGTTCTCTAGTGTGTGGGATGCCAGTTGCACTGGATACAGTCTTAGCCAAACTACTTTAAGCATCAGAATAGTACTGGGAACTAGAATAGTCCTCCTGCAGAAGCCTTTGACTGTGGCGCTTTACCATGAGTCTGATAAATATCCTGGACTCCTGAACACCCAACCTCTGTGCCCTAAACTGGGCACTTTCCCCTTTAACATCAGACATGTCTAATACCAAAAGTAGAGCAATGGCAAATGATGATTTCCCACCAGTTCCTGTTATCACATTTACTGGTAGTGCACATACCTGAGAAAGAATGACAAACACATTTGTGTAATGTTATGCAGAGACCAATAGTGCCAAGGAGAGAGAAAAGCAATTTTTGAAAATGGAAGGTTAATATGACACTTCAAATGAGTTTGAGGGGTGTCTGCTGCTGTAACTGTTAGAGGAGTTAACTTTGCAGACATGCACTGGGGGCATACATTTCATGCCCTGGCACATTTTTGTTTTGGCTTTATACACTGACAAAATTTATTTTAAAGTGTGGGATTCAAACCTATGTATAAGGGACAAAACATTTTCTTCCACAACAATGATATTCCATCTTTGCTACAGACAAAGTTCTGCTTGACATAGTCATAAATCATTCACAAATACAACTGACAGTCTGAGGTGTTAACAATGTATTTGTATGACCTGACAAAGTTCTTGTATATAGATTCATTTGTGTTTGTGTCTTATTTAAGTGTGAAGGCCATCCAAATCCAGATAGCAGAATTATACTTAAAGAAATACAGTAGAGAGTATACTCCCAACTATACATCTGAAAGCACAATAGGGGTATTTTATCCCTCATACATATAATTCATATAAGCTCCATTATCTAAAGCGTTATAACTGGGATTGAATATAATGTGAAATGGAACAACAGTAAAAATGTCTGAAATGCCCTGTATTAGAATCCAGGACAATGTGTATGGCAGCCTTACACTTACACCTGCTGCCACAGGAATAGTTAAATGACAGATGATAATTCCCTGTTTGTTCTTAAGTTTTGTGTGTTAACCACCATGCAATGCCATTTAGCATGTTTGTCTGGTGCCTAACAGAATTAATAGAATGTATCCATTTTAAATAATTAACTGTCTGCATCCTGTCTGCAGGTTATCTATGACTGTATGTGTTGGAGAAACTTAATAACCACAGTGCAATGTCACTTAATGGTGTTGCGAGATGGAAAATGAAAATTGCAACAATATATGCTTTTTGATTTTTAAACTATCTACGCCATGTCTACAAGTGTTCTTTCTGAATCCTGTGCAGGTGGCTGCTAATCAAATAAATAAGCACAGCTAAACCTGACATTCATTGTGTTAATCCATTTCTTTGTTTGTACTAAGCCACTTACCATGCAAACAATGGCATTAAAAATATATAAATGGAAAATTAGTTGAAATGAAGAGAAGCAATCTATGAAATAAACACTACAACAGTTTGTTGGTACACATGAAATAGTTTTAAACAGGTCTGGATTTGAACTTTTACTCTATTGAAGCTTCAGAACACAGTAAGGGTGTTGTATCCCTCTTTGCCACACAAAGAGCTTTGCAGTAGGGAACTGAAATCATATTGCATACAGCCAACTACTACATCACCCACATTACAGCAAAATATATGGCAGTTGTTTTACATGTATTAATTTCAGAGGTAGTGTACTGAGGAATCTCACAACCATTTATGATTATTGCCTGCAAAAATGCAACTCTGTGTTTGTCATTCTTGTCTTATCTGAGCAGTATTCTGAGATATACAGTTTGTAAGGCATTCTGTGTCATTGTCCTTAAAATGTAGGAGGATATTAAATGTGAATAATATACAATTGCCAACAAATGAAGGGGAGGTTGGATGTTACTGAACAGAAAACTGTGAAATGTGCTCTGCTTGCTTACATTAAAAACCTTGATACAATTACTTCTACACTTTGTAAATCTAACCTGGCTGACACACACACTGTAGGTAGGGCAGTCTGTATTGCTGTTGTATTTTTCTTCTCCCTACCAGTAATCATTCACAGTTGCAATCCATTAGCCACAAACACTGAGGTAGTGCCTGAACTATGTTTACATATGTGACATGGAGCCAAGTAAGTGGGATTTAGCAAATCTAATGAGTTCACACCTCATATGCATCTTCACCATGCTCACAGCCCTGAATCTACACCACAAAAGGGTATTGTTCAGCCAGGGAACATGAACATGAGGAGACTTATTTATGTGGATAACACAGAAGAGGATATTACTTTGGGATATATCTGCACAGAAGACTACTGACCTTCATAAAACTTTTATCTATATGCATTTCTTAGAAGTGTGAGAATGGCATGGGCATGTTTGTCAGGACATTTCTCATTCTCAGATGCACAGCCGTATTAACTGTCATCACAAGGGCTAATGTTGCAACAGTTTTTCTGTGTACACTCTTTTACTGTTATATCCATGCAATTTAAATGTCATATATTATCAATGGCATAGGGGTGTTGCCTTCTAGGATGGACCATATACACCTCTAGGGGAGTGCTGGACATGTCTGGCAATAACTTAAAATGGAATGTTCTGTGTAAAATCTGTACAAACATTTCAGGGACACTTCATTTGATAGCACTTTTAACATTTCACTGATGGTTTGCTAGCAAAAAATGTCATTTGCCTGTTCTTTGGAGGATGGGAGAGCAAAGTTGAATTTCTGTTTAGGCACAAACAAGCTATTTTGATATTGTTACTCTCCTTATTTTTTTATCCAACCTTGCTTTGTGAGTGATTGTAATATGTTACAGCCACACAATTCCTTTTTTTTATATTTTAGTTTCTTGACTATTTTGTGTTTCTCTAGTGGATAATAGTGAAATGCTACATTTTCTGTGTTGTATGGAAACAAAACTTTTAGTTATGTGATACTTATGTGTATTATCCTTCTGTTGTTTAGATCACCTAAGACTTTGGATCACAGGTGTCCCAATCCCCACCTCCCTTTACTGACCCTGAGAATCAGGTCATTTTGGAAGCTTTTAGGCGATGTGGTGACTTTTTGCTTGAGAGAGGTCATGGAGATATGTCAGGCAGAATGCAAATTTGGTAGAAGATAGTAGCTGATGTGAATGCAGTAGGGTCCACAGCAGGACATGTGATCAGGTGTGCCATAGGGCCACTGACAGGATTTTATCTGCATGGACGAGAGCAGCTGCAATAGCCCAAGATCAGATGGGTAACTAGGGGGGCTCTGCTACAGAGCCACCAATAATAGCAAATGAAGTGTTCCTTTCCATTGTAATGGATCCAGACAGTTGCCTGAAAAGTTCAGAACAGCATGGCATTGACATTTGGTGATACTGTTTCAGGGGCAGCAAGTATGTCCCAGGAGGAGCTTCCAGGTGGCCTTATGTATCTCAATTGTTAAATACTCTTGTATAGTAAAATAGTGACAGTAATACATAAGCTCTGTTTAACAATAAATTCATTTGGGTGGGGGGCTGTAGATTGATACAGTTAACAAAACATTCTAATTGACTGCACACGGGCATAGGTTGGACTTGCCATCCAAGTTTTTGTTAAAATATCTTTAATGGACATACAAAGGGCAAAAAGTTTTATCTCCCTGTGTTACTGTTAATTGTAATGATGTTATCCTTACCTTTTCCTTAACTTCTTCCAGGACCATCATCCATGGGAAGCATAGCATCATTTGCACATGGCAAACCAAATAATTCAAAGAAATATATATTTTATCTATATGTGTGATGTGGGCATCAGGGCTGTTGTGTATATTGCTATACTGTTTGTAGCAGTGGCACCACTGTTAGTTTGTTAGCATACATTTGACTAGTAATGTAGCTATTAATTTCTTCCCTGTGTTTGCTGCTTATTATCACAGGTGATCTTGACAGTGGAAGTGTAGGACCCTTACCACTCAATGTCAGAGTATCGGCAGGCTCTGATGATGATTGTGGTTGAACAGAGACACAGTCAGGAGGTGCAGAAGGTGAATCTGACATTGAGATTGACATTCAACCATCCCCTGTACTTTCATCAGACACAGCCAGTAGGCCTACACCGACCCATTCTAGAGACCCCTCAGATATTGGCAAGTGGAGGGTGAGACACTTGATCAGGGAAGTGTGGTTACTGTGGCTTCAGTGCATGTTGACTCTGAAGGTAGCCAAAGTGTGTGCAATGTACCAAACAGGAGGGTTGTTAGGGGTGCACTGAGGAGGCTGTTGATCATCCACCTGATCCAGGTGTGTCTTCCTATGCCATTCGACATATGTTTAGGGCCATCATCGAGGCACAGGCACATTTCTATAGGTTCAACAGAGAAATGCTTAGGGCTGTAGATATGGCACAAGCTGTCATGTATGACTGCCTCCACTGTGTTGCTGATTCAATGAATCAGATAAATGTCATGTTGGAATGTGCAGTGTCTGAAATGGAACATCTGCTGGAAGGTGGACAGCATCCTTGTGGGTCTAGGTCAGTCACATCATCTGCTGTTAGCCGATGTGACCATGCCCAATCACACTTCCATAGTGGCACTACTTCCATTGCTTCATCAGTTGTTGAGGTGTCCACACCCAAATGTGGCAGGCCATGGGGTCATGATGGGAGCTTTTCCAGTAGACATCTTTCATGCTTATGTAGCAGCAATGCATCTGACCGTGAGAGTGGATGTGCCAGTGCAACTCTTGGCTGAGTCAGTTCTTGTGGTCTGGTACTACAATGGTGAACTGCCACCTTTACCATGCATGACTTACACCTGTCCAATATACCAAGATGTAGAGCTTGCACAGAGCTTGGCTGTGCTCATGCAAACACTCACACACCAGCTTCACCTGGACGACCCATACAGACACATACACAACAGTCACATGGTTCAGCTGTGAAGCTTAATGTTCATTTTGTCTCACTGGCCATTTGTTACTTTATACGAACGTTTGCCTGCTTCTCTTTCTTACTCACACACTCTCGCCAACCTTTTGTGTCAGCCTAGGCTTCTTGCCCCCCACACACACACACACACACCCACACACAAACACACACATACACACAACACCCTGTGCAAGTGATGATGTGATGATAACTGTGCCATGTTCTTGTTATCTATATTTTGGATTCAGGGATACATAACATTTGTGTCTGATATTCAGAGTGCATAGCTGACATGATGCTTAGTATATCTGCATTTTTATTTTTGTTTTGCTAATTGTACCTTTGACATATTTTGGTCTTAGAAAGTTAAACAGTTGATAGACTGAAACATTTTTTGTGTCAGTATTTTTAATAATCTTCTAAGGCTTGTGATGTCTGAAACTGAATTTTGTTTCATTACTTTCTAAATTCTCACTTTAATGATTTTCCTTTACAAAAGTATAATGTCAAAGTGAGGACATTCAATGATCATCAGTACTTTTGGGGGGCATGACTGAGTGAATCTTTGATGCCTGAGGCCTTCTACTTGATAGAGGACACATGTAGTCAAATAAGTCTTTGCTGTCACATGTTAAAGTCATTTTTGTACAAATTACCCACCTTTTACTTTGCTTACATTAGCAAGTAACAACATGCAAGGATATGCCATTCATTGATACAATTACACAGTACACTCCAGGTTCATTGCTTATCTTGTAAATTCAGAAGTTGCAACAGCTTTGGTTCAGGTACTAGTACAAAGCCATTAACTGGGTAGGTAAAGGTTGTGAGCATTGCCTGGCATCAATGTTTCTATATGTATGTGCATAGGATGAAGGTTTAAGCCCCTTAGGTAGTGAGTGTGCGATGTGTTGTCTCTTAGCCAATGCACACCTACATCTTCTTACACCCACAGCAGCTGCTGGTTCCCCCTCTAACTCTTCACCTGCATGTGGCTGTGGTGACCTTGCCATTGATGGTTGGATGTAGTCCTTCCCCTTGTTGATCTTGCTGAGGCTGCTTTCTCAGGATGATGCTGTGCAGCATGGCACAGATGGTGAATATTTCAGTACATGTACATGGAATGTACTTCAGGGCTCCCCCAGATGTATCTAGACATGGGAACTGCAACTTCAGCAGACCAAGCACGCACTCTATGATATTTCTGGTTTGAGCTTGTGTCTCATTATGGTGTTCTTCAGTGGGTTTGTGTGCATTTCTTATGTGTGTCATCAGCTACAGTATCAGTGGATAACCTCATTTACCCAGTAAATGACTCTGTGGGGTATTTCCCCAGTGAACATCTGATACAGCTGGGAGGTGTGCCAGATATGTGAGTTGTGGTAACTGCCTGGGTTGTCAGCACACAGATTCAAAATGATTCCCTTGGCATTACAATTGACTTGGCAGTTAATGAAGTGGTAGCCCTTTCTATTTATGTAGATCCTTCCTTGTTCTCTGGGTGGTGCCTTATTTTCCATATGTGTGCAATATATGGCACCCAGTACTTCAGGATAGTGTGCTACAGTGTAGAACTTCAACATATTTTAGGCCCTGTCCTAAGGAGTACGGGGAAAATATATCTGGTCACTGGCATGCTGGAGCATAGCATCTCAGAATTGATGGAGGATCCTGGATGTTGATGCCCATGCCACCCCCAACATATCCCTTGTTGGTCTCTGAAAGGTTCCTGTAGCTAAAATTCTAAATGCCACACATACCTTTATCTCCATTTGTATGGGTTCCTCTCAGTTTACCCTGGGTCTGAGCAGAGGGTGACGGAGGTTTCAGAGTTCCTGTAGTGCGTCTCTATCCACCCTGTAGGGCTCTACAATTTCCACTTCATACTGATTGTGATAAGTTAAATGAGGTTTGACAAGTCTTCTCCATCTTCAGCGTGGTCTATTTGTAGCAGCAGCAGCATAGACTTCAGCCTGTTGCACATACACATTAATTAAAGCAGCAGCAGCAGCAGCTTCTAACATTTGTATTTGTAGACTCATTTCCATGGCATAATTCCAACAGGTTTTGAAATTTGCAGGGAAAACCAGCACTGATTCTACACGGTTGCATTATAGCTTGTTGAATAGCTCCTCCATCTTGGATTGGTAGATAAGCATACAGTTCAGCTGCTAATTCTGTAATTAGCATGCCACAGTGTTTACCTTGTTTGCACAGAAATGCACACAGTGTAGAGCCACTTACTGAATCCAAAACAGTGCACTATGTTGTGCACTTCATGGCGTGAGGCACACATGGTTTAATTGCACCATGTAGGTTTTATTGAATCTGCCTGAGAGTTTGTAAATTAGTTATTAATATTCAAGGTTTGAGAAGTTGTAATAGAGTAATCTCAAATTGAATTTCATGGGTAATTGATATAAAAAGGAGGGGTTATGTAATTGGATTTGTTTTGATGAAATTCACTATTACTGTGAATGAAAGCGCTTAACCATTAATTAATAAAAGACTTTGATGTGGTATTTTTGAATGTGGCTTTCCTGACAATGTGTTTATTTAGTATTCGGTTTTGGTTTCACGCTGGAGTGATAATTGTTGTTTGGATATTCTTTTTACTGGTAAGCCAAGCCGCAAGGTCAAATGAAATATATATGTACAGTTTTGAGAAGTTTGTCAACTACCATGTTTTGGAAGGAGGAGTAACTGAAGTATCTTGATATATTCTGTGCAGACATGGAGAGAACACACAAACTTCAAACAGGCAATGTCAAGAGTCCAGGACCAAGCCCATTATCCTGGAGCTGCAACATTGAGATTTTGGCCACTGAGATGTCATTAAGTCAAAATTCTTTCTTAGCTCATCTTCCAAACCTTTAGGTTACTGAGCATTATTTGTCCAAATGCTAGTAATGTATATGCCTGAATATGTCAGTAAAAGACGTGCAAAAAAACTCATCAAAAACAATGCTGTTAACATGTAGTGCCATTCTAACTAACCCTGGACCTCAACTACTTTACATCCCTAGTCAAAATAACAGAGAACTAAAATTGTACTACTGAATGCAGGTAGTATAGCAGAATAACTGGAACTGCTTGTTTCCTTCCTTATAATAGGAAGACTAAATACCGTGGGCATTACAGTATCATAGCTAAAACAAACACGCAGGCATAGGACACCATTTTCCAGTCTACATATGCATCTTCAATTTCTCATCCAAGTATCAGAGTAGGGAGTGGGTACCTTAGTCCTTCAAAAAGCAACAACAAAGCCTTTCTGATAACCGAACATATATCCAGGAATGACCACAACCTTCCCTACACAGTCAATCCCAAATCTGCACTTAAAAAAAACAGATAATCTGGCATGAGTAATATATTTTTCCATTAGCCATACCATAAAATTCAAAGCACTTTTCTCTGACATTCTACCTCATATTAGCAGCACAAAGAACATTGGAATTAAGGCAAATTATACATAAAACATTCTCCATCCCTCAATCGTACAAATAACAGATTTTCTAATTGTTGAAAGTCTTACATATATAGTTAAAGAATCCAAAAAAGGCAGTTTTAAGAAGGAAACACTGTCTTCTAGATCTTTTAATAACCAATATTCCAGACAAAAATCCTAGATATGTGTTTTAACACCCCCATTAGCAATCATTACCCTTTACTTTCACACTAGCCTTTTGAAATATCAAGTCTTCTTCCACATTAGCCAAAAACTTCTTCGCCTTAAATAAGCTTGTTTCTAATATAAACTAGCACCTGTTCTGCTAAAAAAAGTTTGTTCAACACTACTTAACCTACAAGTTAAGTACTTCCAAAAATAAGCATAGATCACTAAAGCACCAAATGCACTTCACCAATCAAGAAACACAGCTTAGCACAAATCGAAACAACTCCCATCCACAGAGAACATACGCAAATTGCTAATCCTAAAACTTTGCCAAAAATTAGGAACCAAAAGGCACACTACAAACATCCTGCATATAGCTCAATCCACTCTAATTCATTCCCTGAAAATCTTCTGGAACCCTGCCAGCTATATTACTGGTACATCCCAGCATATTACCTGTACAGCTTAATATAATAACCAACTAAATGAAGATACTATTCCAAGAACTTCAAGAAGCCTAAACACTGCAGACTTGAAAGAATTTCCTTCCTTCCTTCCATGCCATTTACAAACATTAACATATCTAGTTCACACTGTGAACCCCCTTTATATACTTCTTCATTCTACTTCAAAATACTCAAAATAAAATACACAGAATATACGTAGTAGTTCCCAACAACATCTCCCTTAGATAGCAATATACTATTACCCCGATCTTATAATACTCTGCATAGTACACATACTACTCTTTAGCACTTCTACGACCTCTGTCTCATGATAAATAAAATGCCAGAAGACAGGCCAGGATGAAGCCTATTCCCAAACATTCCAAGGTTGTACGTCTGCACAGCAGACTTCTGCCTAATATCAGTAGTGTCTGCCTTGGGTAAGATCTTTGAAAACTAATATTTATTCTACTCACAGAATACACAATATAACATATCATCTGTCTGCCATAGCACAGATTTGGTCTGGCCACAGCACAATAACAGCCTAATACACTCTCATTGATGATATCCTCAAAAATATAGATAGCCACCTATTAAAATGAACAACATTCATTGATCTCACCAAAGCATTTGAGATGATGGATCATGAACTTTAATGTTACTCCCTTATTACTGCTGGTATCAGCCAATACTCCTTACCATGGTTAAGAGATTTCATCTCAAGAAGATATTTCAATGTGCAGATTAAATGCACAATTTCTATTCCATCACCTCTGATTAAAAGACCACCACTGGTGTCAGCATTATTATCATCTCTGCTATTTTCCGCAATTATCAATATCTTCTCACAGATTTCCCATAAATTAAAATCATACATACTGATGGCATCGCAATCTGCAAGTCCAATTTATCCCCATCACTATTGAAAAAAATCTCGAAGGTGATCTCTCCCACATCTCATATTGGCTTCCCAAAAAAAAAAGAACAACTCAGTGTTAGACATATGTTTAACAGCCCTGAACCCATCAAATATATCTCTCACTTCAAATGCCAAGGACAACTTCTAGTATCGCATTAACCCTATAAAGGAAAGAGGGCTACCCTACTTTTTGTCAAAATCATCAGCTATTGGCAAGAAGACATGCTTGCCTTACTTGAAGCACTTGGTTATTGTAGAAATTGCCTCAAGAAAACCACTAACAGTGACAGCTGCAGATTTATCACCCTTGCCAAATAAATAGAACAGCACTGTGGTATTCCAGCAAAAACAAAATGGCTTCCTGTAAAACAAAATTACACCAAATAATATCACTAACATGTAAACTTATAAATTCAGAATCCCTTCCCTTTTTAACAGTAGATTAACTGTAAAAAGTTCAGTCGACAATTTAAAATCTTAGTCATGCTTCAACTTTGTTCTACTCATCCCAAAAAAAAACTTTACAGTCTAGGTCATGTATTTTACTCCATGGCTCACCTCATGCAGGAATCCTTATAATTATAACTTAAATCAGTTTCCTGCTTCTAAGAGTTCCATAATAAAATCAAATGCCAGCTATTCAAAGATGCTTTGCAAGAGGCAGTGTTACATAAAATGGGCATCCACATTTACGCCTTTGTGTTTTCTCTTTCACACCCCACTCATCCAACATTCTTCACAGAATTTTCTTTCTTTGTTTCTTTATATAAATTTTGTTTTCCCAGAAAGAACACTGAACAAACAATAAACAATTAGAGTCTCAGCCTGGGTTACATAATAAGGTAACAAAACAAGGCACAGTCATAGCTGGCTTTAGGCACCAGCAAACCCTGTGGTCGCTGTGGGTCCCCTGTTCCTGGGGGGCCCCCAACCACAGCAAATTATCTTATCTTGATAATTTGTAACATCTGTCAAACCAACAAATGCTAGTACAGCAATCCTGTATAATTAATAAACCAAGTGAGCAATAATATAGCAATAACCCACGCCTCGGTGTGGGTAATGCTGGATTTACCCATGGTTGGCGTGGTTTGGTCCCGAGGGCGAAGCCCGAGGGACCAAACAAAGCCAACCGTGGGTAAATACAGCATTACCCACACCCAGAAGTGGGTTATTGCTATTATACCATGACATTATTTAAAAAAAGAAACTATTACTTTTCTTAAATAATGGCATAGTACAATGCCTGTTTACTGCCCTTCCGCAGATGTCTGGCATCCGCGGCAGTTCTGATGTACTGCACGCCTGCGCAGTACATCAGAGCTGTGGGCAAAAGCAACGGAGAAAGCAAGATCTCCGTTGCTTTTTTACTGTTAAGCTATGTTAAATGGGTTTAACATAGCGAGACAGCTTTAAAATAAGCAACGGAGATCTCCATTGCTTATTTTAAAGCTGTCTCGCTATGTTAAACCCATTTAACATAGCGAGACAGTGTTTTAAAAGTAGAGTTATACTAATGGAAAAAAGTCCGGGCGACCAGACTTTTTTCCATTAGTATAACTCGATTTACAATGTGCACGCTGGCCAATCAGCGTGCACGTTTTGGGGGGGGTCATGGTATAATATAGCAATAACCCATGCCTGGGTGTGGGTAATTCTGGATTTACCCACGGTTGGCTTGGTTTGGTCCCGAGGGCGAAGCCCGAGGGACCAAACAAAGACAACCGTGGGTAAATCCAGCATTACCCACACCCAGAAGTGGGTTATTGCTATTATACCATGGTGTTAGTTTGTTTTGTATTATGTTTCTATTGTTGTTATTTATGTTTTTGTTTGCTTTTTTTGTATTCTTCCACTTTTTGTGAGATAAAATAGTCCACACTTTCAGTTTGTGTTTATTGTTTATTTCTGTTTTAATTTAAATACATGTTATTTTTTAGTTTTTCAGGAAATGTTAGGAAAGGGCTAGGTGGTGCTTGGTATAATATAGTTTAAGCAGTGTAGAAGTTTATAACGTGTAGTTATGTTTTAGTAGTTATAGGTATGTTGAAATGTGGTGTAGTTTTAATTTGTATTAATTTTTTTAAATATGTACTTTTACTATTTGGTCACTAGATGGTGGTGTTGTATGCGCTTTTATTAGATGTATGCTGATGTGGACGTTCGGTATGGTGTGTGTTTTTGACTTTGCGAGGGATGTTTGGTGTGTTTTTAGTATGTACATTTTTGGAGTTGTCTGCGTATAGGTATTGTAGGGAATATAGGTAAGTGAATGGTTTTATGAGAATGCTTGGTTTTATTGTGTTATAAGTGGTGGTTATGTAGTGTGTGTGCGATGTATTTGCGACTGCATGACTTTTTATTTTTTTAGTGTTCGAGGTGAGGGAATGAGGAGTGTAGTATGGAAATTGGTTAGTTTTCTGTGTTTTCGTTAAATTGTTGTGTGTTTTGGGTATTAGATTTACTTTACTTTACTGTTTATTTGCTGTCGCCGCATGATATTTAGCGACCGGACTTTTTGCGTTGTTTCTTGTAGGATTTACTATGTGCACGCTGGTTGGATTAGCCAATCAGCATGCACGTTTGTCAGGTTTGCGATGTTCGCATGGTATAATAACTCTTATTTATATCTCTTTTAAAATTCAACGATATCTCTAGTTATAATAACAGTGTTTTACCAAGTAACAGGCTTCACAATTCCATTAAATATTTTACCACTGATACAGTGTCTCTGTCTTAGTTAAACCTTGCTGGTCGGGGTCTACTTCTGTAGCCCGAATTTACACTTACCTGAATTGCAGATTACTGAGGCCACAACACTGAAACTGTAATAAACCGAACCTTCACTCTTTGGTTGACATTCTCGAATAAAACTAACAAAATAGCAAGTTTTAGGTACCTGCAATACTTGTGGCTGAAGGGGGCCCCCTTAATCTTTCTTGACTGTATGGAAACCCCACAAAAGCTGATGATGATTGTGAAAAAATGAGGAGATAAATGTATTAATTTCATGATTATGCTCTTTAAACTGAACATGACTGTGATATGGTCCTGTTAGGTTAAAGTTGATAATGAACATGAGCAAGGTAAGCACCAAAGGGATCAACAGCCCAGAGTGACTGATCTCAGTGCGGTATGGTTTTCTCCTTCGAGGAGTTTTATAAATACTGGCAGAACACCAGATACTATATATCTCAACTTCTTTGTTGAAGAAAGCTGGGCAATGCCAAAAATAATAGCAGAATAAGGACTCAAAATCAGGAAAATGTATTAAATATTAACACTAATTCACTTAAAAGTTAGTAGAATAATACCTTTTGCATCAACATGCATTCTTGGACAATGGGAAGTATAAAAATATGATGTTTGGGTTTACTGACTGTCTGTAATACTGAATGATTTACAATTTTGAAAACATCCCTCCCGAGATGTGTGTGTATGTGTGTACAGAAAGTTGTTGCAGGTTATGGGTGGAGAGGGGTAGGGATTGTGTTATTGTTCCTTTCATTTTCATCACGGTTAAACCATAGAGGTGTGCACAGGAGGTCATTAAAGCTTGTGTTTGGGCTGAGGACAATGTGGTCATTTTTTCAT